>NC_135515.1:14085432-14185432 GCF_051989575.1 Stigmatopora nigra
TGAAAGGCAGCGAATAAGGAGAGACACCAGAGGCGGAAAACAACTAGTAAAATCAATGGGTAACCACAAGGTCACACAAAGGGAAGAAAATAGAACATACAAAGGAAAATACAAACTAAACCCCAAGGGAGCCTATGAAGTGACATTGTTAGATTATATGTTGATATAATTCATCATTATGAATATAACAGGAAAGATGGAAATTACCGGTTTAAAATGGGCGACATGAGATGTGCAGACAAAGACTAATGCATATTGATCATTTTAACAGTTAGAATATTGTACTATTCTGCCAGACTCAGACAGAGGAAACACGATAAATGCATTAGCATTAACACTAGCAAGCACCAGATGGGTGATTGACTGTCAGCACGGACACACCCACTAAATCCAAGCACTTCTGTTTTTTTCCCTTTCTAGAGTCTTGTTTCATAGTCTTGTTATAACTCATCAAAATTTGTCAGTTTTTTAATCATCCAATCCAACAATTTCTTTATTTTAATTTGATCATCCGCAGACCATAGGCCGAGTAGTTAGCACGTCGGCCTCCCAATTCTGGGGTTGGAGGTTTGATCCCAGGTCGGTTCCTTACTCTGTGAAGTTTGTAAGTTCGCCTTGGGCTTGCATGGGTTTTCTCCAGGTTCTCCGGTTTCCTCCCACATTCCAAAACATGCAGGGTCGGCAGGTTGAACATTCTAACATGCACCTAGGTATTATTGTGAGCATGAAAGGTTGTTCGTCTCATTGTACCCTGCGAGTGTCTCCCGGTCAGCTGAGATAAGCTCCAGCATGCCCCGCGACCATTGTCGGGATAAGCGCTTCAGAAAATGAATGAATGAATATTTTGTCCGTACAGAATGTATAACTGAAGTTTGCAGTAAAAAACAAACAAAATATATTCATCCATTCCTGTTTAACAATGCTTATCCTGGACAGGTTCCCGGAGCTTCGGAGCCTTCCAAACTGACTTTGAGTGAAAGACAGATCACAACCTAAAATGGTCACCCGCACCAAAATCAGGAAATTTAACCAGTACCCCGTCACAGACTTTGAACAAGTACTAATTCATTGAAAGTTAATTTAAAAAGGGATATTTATTCATGTAGATTTAGTGCTCTATTCTTAAATGTGAGATAGCAATGATAAAGCACAAGCAGAATAAGCTATTTTGACTTTAAACAAATTTGGATAATAATGAAAAGATAAGGGGCCAAGGTTGAACTTACTATTATGAACCAACTGACATAAAAGGAGTCATATCTGTCTTACCTTGGTCTTTCAGTGATAAACCTAACTCATGCATTCACACATACATTGAGTATACATGTGGCATTACCTTAGTTTCCTGGAAGCAGTCTGCTAAAATCTTGATAACGTTCCAGTTTTCCCCATTCAGGTTAATGGTCACTCGAAGTCTTGCTTCATCTCTATCAGCCTTTCCCAGCACCTGCCATTTCCTGCTCAGTGAACAGTCAGGAAAGAACCTGAAACACAACTTCAAACTTGTCCTCTGTGTTTTGTGTATTGTTTACAAGGTGCTGTCAAGAGAAGTTAGCTCTGTACGGTGTGTGTGTTCATGAGTGCTGGGTGTGTGTAAATATCATTGAGGGCAGGGACAGAGACGCGCAGGCAGCTGACTCAACACATTCTAGTTTGGTTGAGCGTGCATTGCACAGCAATGCTAGTGTAGATATTGCATACCATCTTCTCTCAAGCACCACCCTACATCACCACGAGCTCGATCGTATTACTGGAAATTCATTCATTCATTTTCTGAATCACTTTATCCTCGTAAGGGTCGTGTGGTTGCTGGAGCCCAAACCAGCTGACTTTGGCCACAAGGTGGGGGAAACCCTGAATTGGACAGCCAATCACAGGGCACGAAGAGACAGAAAACCCTTCAAGCTCACACTCATACCTAGGAGCAATTTTGAGTTTCCAACCAGCCTACCATGGATGTTTTGGGGATGTGGGAGGAAACTGCAGTACCCGGAGGAAACCCACAGGAAGAACATGCAAATGCCACACAGATGAACATGACCTGGATTCGAACCCAGGACCCCAGAGCTGTGAGGCCGAAGCGCTAACCACTCGCTTCACCGGGCCGCTCGCGCTAAGCAATTAATTTGCATAATTAACTAACTAATTAATTTACATAACAGACTAACTGATTAATTTACATAACCGACTAACTGATTATTTTACATAACAGACTAACTGATTAATTTACATAACAGACTAACTGATTAATTTACATAACAGACTAACTGATTAATTTACATAACATACTAACTGATTAATTTACATAACAGACTGATTAATTTACATAACAGACTAACTGATTAATTTACATAACAGACTAACTGATTAATTTACATAACAGACTAACTGATTAATTTACATAACAGACTAACTGATTAATTTACATAACTGACGAACTGATTAATTTACATAACTGACTAACTGATTAATTTACATAACTGACTAACTGACTAACTGACTAACTGACCGACCGACCGACCGAACCCCACCCGCTCATATGACTTTTGTGCTGACTGTGTCACTTGAGATAGAGATTTATATGCAATATTTTTCTAAGATTTGGTTTTGATTTATTTAATGAAGGATAGCACATATTATTAACATATGTATATTATTGTTAATGAACATATGATAAGATTGTAGCTGAGGGCTAATTTCCATTTATAGTCCATTGTGTAGGTTGAAGACAAATACATACTAGACACACGCACGCACGCATGCACACAACCGCACAAAAGGTTTTGGACAGTTATCACCTGATTTCACCACTTGTTCTATTTGCACAGTAAAGTAAAAAGGAATGTAGTTAGAAATATTAAAATGTAATTAATGTAAAACAAGCGTGGACAGACCTACTGCCACTGCCTGACGCGTGAACGGCGCCATCATGAGGAAAAAAAACGTTTTATTTTGTGCGTTCCATATGATTGCTGTGCGCGGAGAAGACGAGAGTAGTGTGCAATTGCACATTCGCGCAGCTTAGTGGGAACATTGCATGGTAGGTTGACTGAACTCCAAATTGTCCATTGGTATTTGTGTGTACGTGAATGGCTGTTTGTGTCATTGTATTCTGTAGTTGACTGACAACCAAATTAGGGTGTATCTAACTTAGTTACCTGGGATAGGCTCCCACAGGCTTGTAAACATCATGACGATAAGTGAATATATAAATGTATTTTATTTATGTGTGAAGGTAGTTATCTGATTCAATTTACATTAGTTGTAAATGGAACACCTTGCATTTCCTCATTGTTCTCCACCATAACAAAGCAGCTTGCAAAGAACCCATTAATGAAATACAGAAAACTTGATCCGATTCGATCCTATCGAATCAAATCTAATCTCATCTTATCTCATCTAATTCCATCTGCTTTTAAATCAAGATAAAAATATGTTCAGTCATATATTATAATGCTTGTCATTTCCACTTTCTTCCCATCTTGCTCTCAGTTTTTATCAGAAATTGTCAATGGAGGACTGCAACACCCACTAGAGCAGGAGTCTCAAACCGGTCCTCAAAAGACTGCAGAGGGTGCAGGGTTTCGATCAAACTGAACAAGCGAACACCATTTGCAAGAGTAATCAGTTGATTGCACCCAAGTGCTACTTATTTAAGAAGACCCCTTATTGGTTAAACTGTCGACATTGGATTGGTTGAAACGAGGTTGAATCGGTTTTAGACCTCTGCATGAATTGAACGGAACGGAAAATTGGGTTCATCTCGCCACAGCGCCCCCCATTCTTTGTGGGATGGTGTAATTACAGTTTAAAATTATGATATTTTTAAAATTAACACCCCTCCAAAAGTTTTCCCATGTTTCACAGTACTTAAATACCAAGGCGGGGTGGCAAAAGATTTTCGCTGACAATCCTCCAGACGCTCGAGGCCTGACCACTATAGACTTTCACGTTTAGATGCCGGGATTGACAGTGATCAGGCCAGCATCCAGGCCAACTCTTCCAATCGGAGGCACCGGTGGGGGATGGACAGCCGCCGATCACTGCACTCCCAATTCGTTGCCTCGCTCGTCTGCTCCTTGTTGGTACGCTCAGCCTGTTTCCGGGGTGTGGCCTGCACCGCCCTTTCATAGCCTGTTTCCAGAGTGATGCCTGTGCCCCTCCAGACCTCATCCACGTTGTACATTCCACACCCATAATTCCTTCTTTGTTAAAGCATAGCTGTCCAAGAAGCCTGAAAGATCTTAAGGTCTAATTACTAAATCAACTTAATTAAAAGACTAGCAAGCCTTAAAAAAAATCCTTATATTACTTTGTAACTGAACCCTCCTACTAATATTCAAATTAATGCCCACTTTGGGCGGGGGTAGAGAACACTTTTAAGATTGTTTCAGAAAATGAGAGGTTGTCCTTTTCCTTGCGAATAAAGAGAATTGACCATAGAGGCTACAATAATGTCTTGTATATGTTTTGTAAATTATCTCACAAAATCCTTTAGAGCAAAAATAAGAACACCATCAAAAGAAGTGAAGATCGTCTCTGCACTCTTGGCCTACCAAAATAAATGGGTAAAAATTGGGTTTTAAATTCTGCATGATTAACACAAACTATTTTTCGAAGAGTGTGGGGAATGATCTGAGATTGTCATCCTGGTGAGATTAGATTGTTATTTATGGAATTTGTGTCTTTATGGTTTTTGTGGAAATTGTTTAGTATATGTTGGGTTCATTAAAAAAATTGCTTTTCTATGTCAACTGCGCTGGAAAAAGCTGTATGCTTTTTTTGAAACAAACTCCATTTTCTGTGTGAACTGCGCTAAAATTAAATTTTCTATGCGGCAAAAAAAGCTGAGCATTTTTAAAAGAAAGTCGTGTTTCTTTGTGGTCTGCGCAGATAAAAGGCTGTGCATTTATTGAAATAAAGGCACATGCCTGTATGGTTCGAGCGTAGAAGCTGTGTGCTCTACTGAAATAGTTTATGTGTGACTTGTGACGAAAGCAGCTGCTTTCTCAACCGTGTTTTCGAAATATTTAATTTGGAGTTGGTTACAAATAAATTAATAATCCACATTGTGCGTAATAACAATCTGTGTTTGTTTTATGTGTGTGTGTGTGTGCGTGTTTGTGTGTGTGCATGTTTGTGTGTGTGCTTGTGCGTGCATGTTTGTGTGTGCGTGTGTGTGTATGTGTGTGTGTGTGCGAACATGTGTAATCCGGTTGCTTGCACTGACATACAGACGAGAAAAAGATTCTGATCAAAACTGTTATGTGTGACCTCCACGTGGTCCATAATTGCAGTATGGGACCAATGACGGTAATCACAGTTTTTTTTTCTTTCTTAAAAATTGACATTTTTGGAAATATGTGATCTCTCTAATTACAATTTGTGATACAAAAATTTAGAGACAAATAGACAAAAGATAAACAAAATTAACTATTTTGATTTAATAACAAAGAATTATGTAAATGACCTAATTCAGGAATTATCATATTTATTATTGTTGCTTTCTAGAACAGTGTTTTGATTATATTAGTAAGATTTCCGGAAATGTATATAGTACATGTACATGTTCATATTCCGTGCGTGACTTTTATTGTGAAGGTCCAAAACTTAGTACCAACAGTTGACATGTGAACAGACGAGTTTCTAAGTCAGTTTTATAGCTGAAGCAGGACAATTTCTCACAGTGGTTGGATGTCTTTCATGAACAAACAGAATATAATAAAACAAACTGAAAACCATTAGACAAGACCATTATCTATCATTGGGGATGCTACAGTTAAAAATCACCAAAGCCTGCTTCTTCAAGCCGCCAACCATCGGATGGAAAAAAAACATCAATGAGTTGCTAGCAAGTCCGGTGGTCAAGATATTGTGGAATTATGCCTAAATGAATCCTCAATATAAGCAATGTCTAATGCCTTAAAGCAGTGGTCTCAAACCGGTTCCACATAGGGCCGCAGTGGGTCCTGGATTTTGTTCCAACCGATCCAGTGCCGACATTTTAACCAATCAGGTGTCTTTAAAATAAGTAGCACCTGACTCTAATTAACTGATTGCACTTGCAAAAGGTATCCTTGTTGAGTTGGAATGAAAACCTGCACCCACTGAGGCCCTTTGAAGACCGGTTTGAGACCACTGCCTTAAAGTAAACTTGTATAACTCTCTATATAAGCCCCCGCGAATCTTGTAAATATCCTGGGTACGTGAGTAAGTAAGTGGTGTTTGCGCTAAAACAATGACAATGGATTGCAGATGTTTCCTGTTTTCGTGAGTCCTTAAAAAGACGTGAGCTTGCATCAAAGATCGAGTTCTTCCTCCGAAGCTAAATGAGCATAGTGCGCTTATTCATTCTTCCATAAATGGAGACGGACAGTAACATTAAAAACATAACTACTAAAAAAATGGATGACATTAAAGAACTGATAAATAAGTAGAAATAGAAGATGACAGACAGTTGCTAAACCAAGTCTAGACAAGAATTAAAGGAACAAATTGAAAGTAATGAAAACAACTAACTGATCTTCAAGATGAAAAAGAGGATGAAGAAGATGAACGTGCAGGGCTACTGCTAAACCGGCTCTCACGTTTTGTCAGGATTTTGGTGGTGGTGTGTATGTGGATGTTTCCTTGAATGTGCTGTCTGGGTGACCCTTTCTTACGTGACCAGGTGTGCTTGAATGGTAATTACCCCTTGTGTGTCTATTTATACATTGCGTCCTGATATGTCTGGTTGGTGGATCATTGCTTGCGTTTGGTCATATCGTCTCCCAAAAATATTGCACATTCAAAAATATTGCACATTCAAAAATATTACACATTCAAAAATATTGCACATTCAAAAATATTGCACATTCAAAAATATTGCACATTCAAAAATTTTCCACATTCAAAAATATTCCACATTCAAAAATATTGCACATTCAAAAATATTGCACATTCAAAAATATTGCACATTCAAAAATATTGCACATTCAAAAATATTGCACATTGTTATTGCACACCCTGAAGTTGTTGCACAGAAGGGATTGTGTGTCGTGCTAATGTAAGTTCAGAGTCCTGATGGCTGTGGGGAAAAAACTGTCTTTAAGCTTATTTGTCCATACTTTGTGAGACCTGTAGCGTCTGCCAGAGGGTAGTAACTGTAACAGGTTGTGACCAGGGTGATATGGGTCCACGATAACGCTCTGCTATGCCGAGGTAATGAGGGCTGGCAATATCTTCCAGTGAGGGCAGCAGAGAGCAGCCGACGATCTTCTGGGCATTGTTAATCACTCTCTGTATGGCCTTTTTGTCTGCTGCCGTGCTTCCAGCGAACCATACTGTAATGCAGTATGCCAGGATGCTCTCCTCCACCATGGCTCTATAGAAAGTTACCAGAAGCTTTGTGTCCAAGTGGTTCCTTCTGAGTACCCTCAGAAAATTGAGTCATGTCTGGGCCTTTTTCGCCGCTAACGTGGTGTTCAGGCAGGTTCCGGATGATTATTCCAGGGAACATTTAAAAATTGTCACCTTGTCAGAACAAGCTGTGAGCACCCAGCTACTGCATCAGGGTCAGCAGCCTTTCTGGTGTTCACGGTCCGCAATAACCATCTCACTTCATGTTCCTTAACCTTCAGTGTACTGCTGCAAGGTGGTGTATGTATTGAGACTGAATCTGATTTGTCAGTCTAAAAGCGGGCAAAGTAACGATTCAGTCCATCTGCTAGTAAGGCATCTGTGTTACGGGACACCTTATTATTGTAATTGGAAATGCGTCGTAATCCCTGCCACATCTTCTTTGGGTTATTTTCTGTGAAGTGCTTTTCAATTTTCCTTGTATATGCTGCCTTGGCCTTTTTAATGCCTCTCTTCAGCTCTGCTCGGGCAGCACTGTAATGTACCTTGTGCCCTGACCTGAAGGCGGTGTTACGGCATTTAATGAGTACCCGTGTCTCACTGGTCATCCAGGGTTTTTGGTTAGGAAAAACCCAAATACGCTTATTAGCACTGTCCATACAGTTTTGATATAAGAAGTGTTAGACTACAAGCCCTGATATCTGACTCTACCTGACTATAACATTTTGTTGTCTATATTAAACTATAATGGGCTTGTCGTTTTAACAAAGGGCATGTTCAAAATTCGAAGAGAAGACCAAGATGCGCCGGGTTTCTCCACATAATATTTATTCCCAATATATAAATCAAATTCGGAGCTGCTCCCCACCACAGCTCTGGGTCAAAAGAACAACCCCACACAAGTTACACAGCCTTTTACATGCTTGATGGTCCGCGAAGGTCCCGGGGCTCCGCCCTCTCCGGCGACCGTCCAAATGTCCCAGCAACACTGCGCTCGCTCATGTATCGCGCATGTACAGGTGGACGTGCCCACATACATCAAAGAGAACACTCTCCTCGCGCGTGTAATCAAAGAAGCGATGCAAAGCCCCGCTTCACTGCGATGATTTGTGGGCTCAGCGGGAGTGCAGAGGGGTCAGTTCTGGGACACCCAAGCTTCACTGTAATGAACCAAAAACAAGATTAAAACGTCCCAGTCTTCATTCCCTCTCTTCGTCTCTGAAGAGAACACACCAACAAATAGCACGCAGGTTAGTAAGAAGATCCATACTCACGTGTTCAGCGGAGGTGTAGAGTGGTCAGTTTGGGGCGACTGTGCATACTTACCGTTAGGGAGTGGTCCCACTACACTTTCGATTAAACAAACAATCTTTCCAGGCAGGTAATGCTCTCTTGTTGTGATGCAAGGGATCCACTTGGGAAACAGAAACCGGAAGCAACAAAAACACCAAAGAACACACACCAGAAGTAACTAATTGCTTCCATACCATAACCAGATGTCAGCTTGGGATCAGGGGCATGGCACCGGAAAAGACATTTACTACACACTAGTCACGGAATGTTTCCCAACGATTTTCCACTCCTGTTTAATTTGAGACAGGTAAAATTTTGGTGGCCACTGAATTGTCAAATTATAATTATTATATTTATTTGGGGCGGGGGGCTTTCGCTGGTAGCTTGCTCCGCCATTAACAGCCAATTGTCAGATACTACCGTAATACCTGTAGTCATCCTAAACCAATCGTTCACTGATGGGTCACTGATAGGTTCATCAATAATTACCCTTCTTTGTAATTATCAATAACTGCAGGCAGACATCTTATTCAATTATTGACATTTAATTAAATAAATTGGATCACAGATAAGAACCTTAAGGCAAGATACATCAAGCAACAAGGATTCCCCTTCATTTCGAAGCATCTCCTCGAAAAGCCATTTTCGTACGACTTTAAGGCATTTGGATAAAAACAATCACGCCTTCATTTGACCTAACAATTACATAGAGAAGCCCGAAGTGCGTCACGAGTGTTATGGAAGTGGCAGATATCCCGAGTATTTGCTGCCTCCCGATCAACAGCCCTCAGACCCCGATACTGGGTGAGATGTAGCATAAACAATCCTTGGATAAGTAGTCCACGTGAGAGTGGACCAGGCGGCTGTTTATGACCTCGAGCCGAACAAAAGAAAAAAATGATGTAATGATTTAACAAAGAAATGAATTACTACACATATATGCATAATAGTAATACAGAATAAACCCAACATTCCCCCTTTTTATAATATGTATGTTATTAATCATTTCTTAGTAATCACAAATGGAAATGTCGGTGACTGCGATCTTATCCGCCTACTCCTTACTAACATGGCTGGTCTGAAAAAGAAAGAACATGATCATTTTCGTCCAATTCGTCCTCGGAATTACCGTACTCCTGCCTCACTGCTTTCCCCGGTACGTTTCATAAGCAGAGATATAATTAGTGTAGTTTAGAATTTGTAGGGGCAATTGCAGTAGTTATAAGTCGGTTTCCTCTTGAAACGTTTCAATTTAGACAACCTTCCTACAGTAGGAAAGGTGCATCCGTGTCCCCCCTTCAGCTACTTTGATAGCTGTTGGCGTGGTTAGCAACATGGACCCTCCCACTTTGCGTTGCTCCAATGTTTCTTCTTTATGCTGCGTATCAGCACCCAGTCTCCAAGAATCAGCGTCACTTCGCCCGTTTCCTGTTGAGAAGCAAAATCTCCCTCTGATAGCTTAAATTTGGTGTTTTTCTAAAGATTTCCTCACTTAGTCTGCTATATTTGTCTCATCATCCAATTCTCAATGTGTAGTGAATAACAGCAATTTGTAAGGTCTACCAAACAGGATTTCATATAGGGTCCGCCAACTGTGGATGTTAGGTGCAATAATTTTGCAACGAAATATGAAACCTAGTGCCAATTTCCTCAATTATTTTATTAACAAAATGGGTGCCATTATCCCTATAGATAGTTTCTGGAATTCCATATCGTGGAATGATATCCTACTTAATTCAATAAAATCCTTATGTATCTTTTGAAATGGATATGTAGCTTTGGAGAATTGCCCGCGTTTTGGCCGTACAGCCCATTGAGGTTATGCCTAGCATAAGTCAAATATGCTATACATATAGATTTAAACCATAAGTTTTGTAGTGCCGTTGTTGCAAGGTCACCACCCTCCTTGTCGAGACATAGGACTTCCCTTGACTCAAGCTAAGCAAGCTAAGGTCCCAATTTGTTTTGTTTTTTAACAATCTCTCACGCCATCCCCAAAGCCTAATGGCGATTTCAGAAATCAATTCCAAATTTTCAAATTATTTTCCACCTTGATATTTTATTGATAGATTATGTCTCGGTGGCCTGCCAATCAGAAAACACAAAAAGACAAACCATCATTCACGCTCACACTCATAAACAGAAAAATTTAAAGTGTTCAACCAGTCTAGCATCCATAATTTCATTTTGTGGGAGTAAACTGGAGTACCCGGAGAAAATCCACAAATTCTCGAGGACGCCAGGAATACCCCACATTCCGGAAGGTCTGGATCCACCCCTAGATCCTTTAAGACACACACACCCACGCTAGCATTTTAACCGTTTGTAAAAAAAATTACACAAATCACACAAAGTTATATCCTTTTTAATGCTATCAGTTTAGCTGTTTGTTCCCAGAATTGAGGTGGCAATAGTTTCACATCTTAGGTTTTTCTTTTCACAGCCGTCATGACCTAATGGCCCCCTATCATTTTTGGAAAATCCCAATTCCCTCTAATAGCATGCCAATCACCTTTTAACGCGGCCATCCAAATTTGCTTCAACTCCATCCAGGTGATAAGATAATGTCCCCCATTTGTAAGACAAATTCCTCCACGCCAATTTTATGCGACATGACGCCGTCTACGGCCTTTATCACGTCGCCTTGAGTCCAAATCCTATGAACCAAAATAACACGGCACTGCTCACTCCCCACATTAGGGTTGGCAACTTCGATCACCGTCGAATTTTGCTCATCCCATTTTATTCATAGACAAACCCATCGACCTAAAGCGTCACTTGTTTCAAAACATGAAAGGGCCCACTAGAATTTGGGTATCCAGCGTCAAATAGAGCCTATTTACACATTTGTCTCGAATTTGTTTTGGATATGGGTCCCCAATTCCCCAAATATCCCATAATTCATGCACCAACACATCCTGTAAAAAACCCAAAGCGACTAACAATCAATTTTTTAGCCAGATTTTGAAATCCGGAGAATTGGTCCTTTCCCCCCTTATTTAAGCTTGTTGTTGCCAATCGTTATCACTGAAACATTCAGGCGTATTAACCCCATCATTGCAATGCTATGAATTTCAAGCTAAAGTTCTCCTAATTTGCATGCCCTTAAAGCAATAGAAAGCAACGTCATTTGGTTGTATCAATTGACCAATGCTTATCCAATCCGTAATATCCTTAAAGTCATCAATATGACCTGTGCCCAAGCATATTTCCTTCCGCCAGGACAACAGACAACGTTCTTTCAAGTGCACTTTGAAAAACATTCCATGTTACTCCGGTCTTAGGGAAAACATGCTCATCCTAAACCAAATATTTTATTGACAATTCACCGAATTATTTGGATGAATGCCATGAATTTCCTCATGCCATTGCATTGTTAATTTCCCGTCTGATGTCGTTAACAGCCAAATAACTCTCAATACCTAAGATATACTTTGCAAATCACCGCATACGATGTTTACTTAAGACAAGAGTCATTTACCATAGCTCCCTGTTACCAAAATAAAAATATACAACAATTAAATTAGAGAAATCAACCTTTTGTTAGGGATTTCCTAATGACAATTTTCAATGTTTTAAAAAACCTCAAATTGTCACCAATATACCATAATATTGTAAATTTTTCCATCCTCACCTTTTCTTTAACCATCCAACCTCCTGGATTAAAGTATTTTGAACAATCAAACTATTCAAAAGTAGTATTAATAATATTTTATCCTCCAAAAGCTACTTTCCTTTAACTAAGAGCCCTTTGAAATCCACAATTGCTCAAAAATGACTATTTTGCTCTATTCCCAAATCCAAAGCTTTTTACCAAATCAACCTTTTACTAAACAGATTTTCTATCACCTTAATATACATTTCTGTTTAAAACCCGAAAAATGAATGCGAAAGCATTCAAATAACCTTGCATTCCTTGCAGACCATGTATTGCTCTAATTCTGAAAAGTCCAAACAGAAAACGCCATAAGCCACTAACTATAACCTCCACTCTTGCTGCGAAAGTTGCATTGTTATCTTCTGTTTACAAACCAGCGAGTCACCACTTGAAACGTTGCCTCTTTTTTTCTGTGGCCTAATACTATGCTTTTTAGAGAAGACAACCATTAAACAGACATATTAACCCCTCTTCTGATATCCAACTACATCACAATATTTTTTCCAAGACCCCATATTCAGAATATGTATGCTGCAAGCACAACAATATAGCAAAAACCCATTTTCTGCCCTCAAGTTTGCTTCAGCACCCCCAAGGCCAATTATTATTATTGTAATGTCTTCACGGAAGGGATCCACAAAATTTTAGTCGTTTACACGGTCCGTGCGCACCCGAAAGCCCAAAACAGTTAACTCGTCTGCCCCGCGGCTCACGTTTCACTCCCAGTCGACACATTATTTCGCAAGTCTAGAGCATAATAAACACACAGGTGACATTCCCCGCTAAACATTTAAATGACCATTTTGTATATATTCTTTCGTCTTTTAAACACCATCTTCCCACTAGCGGACGGGATCAAAACCAGGCCAAGCTGCAATAAGCCTTTACATTGCTGTAAATTGACAGTACATATCGGTTATATTAACAAAGCACCTCCAGCACTTGGAAATAACCATTCTAATTGTTTTTATACAAGAGCCAGCATCACACAAAACCCAATTGAATTGTAATCACAAAAACGTCTGTTAGGTCTGAAAATACAACTTCAGGAACAGGCTAAGAAAGAGTGAGATCAATTTATATAGAAAATAGGTTTATTACCAGACTGCAAAGCGGACAGTGAGAGTTCCTACAGTGGGGTCTATTGGGGTAGACCTGCCAACTGGTTTAATAATTGTTTGTTCATGTCGAGCCAATGTGTCCAAACTGGTTTTACAATGGTTTGTTAGGACAGTGGAATGTAGGATGAGCCAACTAGCTGGCCTTGCAATTGTTTGTTCGCACTACAAATTGTAAGATAGCTAACTAGCTGGCCTTGCAATTGTTTCCTTGAATTGTGGAATATGGCCAACTCACTTTGGAACTGTTTGTTCGAAACGCGCAATATAAGATAGGCTGCGGCAGTTTGTGTGTGCTATAAAAATATCATGTTTGCATACAACCTAAACCTGCTAATGTCTAACCATATTAGCCCAAAGTGTTGTTTACATAAGCTCTGTCCTACATCACTGTCTTAGAAATATTACCCTATAGTTCCTAGGAAAAGACTGAGCTCTGTTCATTCAGAGAGAATTGCGAGGAAGGCAGGCTGTGAGAGGTTCACAGCAGTCGGAGCATTCTCCAACCATCCTGCAGTCCGGTAATAAACCTATTTCCTATTTAAATTGATCTCACTCGTTCTTAACCTGCTCCTGAAGTTGTATTTTCAGACCTATCAGGGTCCTGTTCAACGCGATGTTCCTGCAACTCTAATCGAATGACCAGTGAGTGTGTCCTAAATGCAGGCAAAACTGACAGTTGTCACCAGGACTTTGGACAGATAAGTTTCAGTCATGTGCAGGGTAAAAGGTAATTGATCAGTGTCAGACAGTTGAGTATTTGTGCTGACATGTCAACCCAATCACAAGACTAGGATTGATTATTCAGTCAGACAGTTGGGTGTTTATGCTGACATGTCAGCCATAAGGATGACTACGATGCTGTTATACTCACAAAAACGAATACAATATGAACACGCAATTGCAGCAAGAGACTTTTTCTTATTTTACACTTTATACCTGGATTAACCAAATCAAATACCGGTGTCTCCATTAATTTTCTAGCTCAACATTCTCATATCCAAAATGCACATTCCAAATCATTCTAAGCCACCATTCCTTGTTTTCAGAGACCTTCTAGTCTGGGTAATCATGTAATATATACCCCCATTTTCTACAAATTATCTCTGATTTTTGTCGAACTTTACCAATTCTCTTCTCCCTCTATTTTTGTTAAACTTCCTCCGCTCCCGTCACCTATATCGGTAAATATTTTCCCCGTCAGCCGAGGAGGCCCCGCTATTTTTCCTTACCAAACAGCACTTTCCCGCCGCCTCGGTCTTAAATATATACCCGTCATCCGAGGGAGCCCCTTATTTCGCCATTAGTGTCTGTGGAACAAGCCTTCACACTTTTATCCATTCACATATTATATATATATTATATATTATATATTATATATTATATATATATATATTATATATTATATATTATATATATATATTATATATATATATTATATATATATTATATATATATATTATATATATATTATATATATATATTATATATATATATATATATATATATATATATATATATATATATATATATATATATATATATATATATATATATATATATATATATATATATATATATATATATATATATATATATATATATATATATATATATATATATATATATATATATATATATATATATATATATATATATATATATATATATATATATATATATATATATATATATATATATATATATGTATATTACCTCTATGCATTAGTGCATATATTATCCTGCAAGTTTATCATTTCATGCATTTTAAGCTGGCCAGCAAACCCATATTTATATATCCATAAATATAGCTGTCTAATATTTTAAAGCGCTTTGTCTTTCCACAAATTTCCAATCCTTACAAGGTAGACTTTTTTGCATCGTCATCCAAACCCGCCTTACCACACGTGTTTCCCATATTTTACTTTTTTGTAGTGAGTTTGTGTGCCTCACACAGTTAACTTTTCTTTTTACCCCTTCGATTGTATTTCCTAGGCTTATCTTAATTTTACTGCAGAAACCACACAGACACCATACAACGTTTACAATATATTTGTGCCTACCCTTGAGACACAGGCCACTTTCCAGCAAAGTGCCCCAAAAATGTACCTGCCATTGACTGGTATAAACACAGAGGGATTTTATCGCCGTCACCCAGAATACGAGTCACATTACCCAGAATGGACCTTCACATTCAATGTCCCTTTAACGCATTTGGAAACTCCGCCAGAACATGCAGACATTAATGTGGACTTACACGAGATTGCACCAGATGTCTCCCTCCAGCAGGATAAGTCTTCAACCGTCGAGAATCCAGGCGCCCCCGTCGAAAAATCCGGCCCACTAAGGGTTTTGAAGACGCCGTGCGCACGGTCTCTTACCAGATGTCGAACAGTAGCGCCTGGGTTCCCGCTCCGGTATATTGACCTCCAAAGCTCCGAAGGACCAAATGATAGGTTCATTAATAATTACCCTTCTTTGTAATTATCAATAACTGCAGACAGACATCTTATTCAATTATTGACATTTAATTAAATAGATTGGACCACGGATAAGAACCTTAAGGGGAGGTACATCAAGCAACAAGGATTTCTCCTTCACTCCTTTGCTGTGAGCGTTAAAGATCCTACTTTTGCAGCACCAGATGTTTTATATGTCCACTATTTGCTTTTATTTCTTTTTGACCTCCTACTTACAACGCCACGTGTTTTTTTTCTGCCCTGGCGGATTTGTTTGACAAAGACATGGAAAATAGAAAAGGGTTCCCAGGTCAGTTCTCAGTACATTGTTTATTTGCAAGAGAGAAGACAAAGACTTCCGTGATATGCCTCCAATACTACCACCACTGTGCTTGACAGTAGGCATGGTGTACTTGGGGTTAAAGGCCGTACCTATTCTCCTGCATACATATTGCTGGCCATTGTGGCTAAACAACTCAATTTTTGTTTCGTCTGACCACAGAACTTTCCCCCAGAACTTTCCCCAAGAAGGTCTTATTTTTGTCCATGTGATCAGCACCAAACTTCAGTCGAGCCTTAAGGTGCCGCTTTTCGGGCAAGGGCTTCCTTCTTGCAGGGCAGCCTCTCAGTCCATGGAGACGCAAAACACGCTTGACTGTGGACACTGACATCTGTGTTCCAGCAGCTTCTAATGCTTGGCAGATCTGCTTTTTGGTGATTCTCGGTTGAATCTTGACCCTTCTGACCAATTTTCTCTCATCAGCAGGTGATAGCTTGCGTTTTCTTCCTGATTGTGGCAGTGACAAAACAGTGCCATGCACTTTATACATACAAACAATTGCTTGCATTGTTGCTCTTGGGACCTGCAGCTGATTTGCAATGGCTCCAAGTGACTTTCCTGACTTGATCAAGTCTGATCCATGCAGAGATCTTTTGACTTTCTCATTGTAGCGTTTGCATCCAATGAGCCCTATTTAAATGGCCTCAGAGAAGTCACCAGCTGTAGTCACTCATAATCACGCACAAAAAATAAGAGGCCATGCTATGAAGCTCTGTGTCAGGTTCATTAATAATTACCTTCGTCCGTAATTATCAATAACTGCAGGAAGACATCTTATTCAATTATTGACATTTAATTAAATAGAAATGGATTCAACAGGTAAAAGCCTCCGGAAGGGAGAGTTACAGCAAGTGTCCCTTACAACTTCCGAACGTCTCCTCGAATAGACATTTTCGTCCTATTCTTATGGTCACAAGTTACAGAGTTGTTGATCATTCCATCACGTATGAGTAAAAACAACATCTGGGACTACAATAACAATCAAGGTATTTTACTAATAACAAAAACAGGGACTAGACCTAACAACATTTAGATTAGAGTAATTATACAACCTCCTTGACCTAAGAATCATATAATATAATCATAATCATATAATCGTTACATACAGAAAAACCCGAAGTGTACGGTTACATAACGATAACAATATTCTTGTTATTGTCCGAATAGCCCTGTCCTCGTCACCAAGGGCCCACCAAATCTCAAGGACCCAGATTGGGTGGATTGTTTGTATAACCATCCTGGAACAGGCTGTCTAGGTTAAAGATGACTTGGCGTGACCTCAAGGCTTTTGAAAAACAGAAAGAGAATGATTTAACAAAGTAATGAATTAATACAGAGAAAAGAAAGAGAATGATTTAATAAAGAAATGAATTAATATAACTATTATAATAGTAAAACAGAATAAACCCAACATTCCCCCGTTTTTATAATATGTATGTTATTAGTCATTTCTTAGTAATCACTAAATGGTAATGTCGGGTGACCGTGATTTTTCCCGCCTACTCCTTACTCCCATGGCTGGTCTGAAAGAGAAAAAACATAATTATATTCGTCCAATTGGTCCTCGGATTTACCGTACTCCTGGACCTCACTGCTTTCCCCAAACCGTCCCATAAGATACAACTCATGTACTTTAGAATTTGTAGGGGCAATTTCAGTAGTTATAAGTCGGCTTAGCAAGGAGCGCAAACAGGGGATACTACATCACCCACACAATGTTGGGATAGCGGTAATTGTGCCTATAGTCACCACGAAGGATGTAGCCAAATCTTTAGATTTTCCAAAGGTCTTATCCCACCAATCTGACAATGCGGACGTATCTACTCCAGAGTGCTCTTGCATATTGCGGTTCAGTGTTTGCAGGCCAGTAATGGCCCTGGTGAGAGATCCACTGGGTGACGCGTTGTTCGGTATGAAGGTGCAACATTGTTTTCCAAACATTGCACACACGCCCCCTGTTTCAAGGATCATATCCACCGCTATGCGATTCTGGAACGCCATCAGACTGGTAGCTGCCAGTTGTTCCTTCATGGCCACAAATCCCTGTTCAGTATAATTTCCAAGTTTTGAACATTGTAATGTAAGTAATTTATTCTATCCACATTTTTGTTTGGGGTGATTAGAAGGAAGATAGACTCCCAACCTGCTGCGATCTGATTAGCCAGCTTATACTCATCTGGTACGCCCCGGGGGATGCCAATCGCATCAATGTATGTTGGATCTCCTTCCCTCCATGCCTCTCGACGATGTCGGGAGGGTCGACCCTTCACCTCCGAATTATGAGCCGCCCATTGTATCTCCTCCACTGTGGATGGAAAAACAGACACCGGTAAGAGCAGTGAGACCAAAGTACCTAGTCCTGCCGCGTTTCGGCAGGAGTCGTATAATTTATCTACCACCCCGCCACCATAGGCCAGAACGTGGTATCAGGGGTGTAGTTTGTTTTAGAACGCCGGTACACCACGTCTCATTTATCGCCCCCAGCTTCAGACCATGCCCTGTAAGGTTTAAGCAGGTAAAATGATTAAACAGTGGAAAAATTGACTTCCTATTTACCGCGTAACAGGATAAACACTGCTTCAATATTTTTTCTTGCCAAGTAGGACACGTTTTTTCATTTGTAAAAACACTTTTCCCCAAATGAATGGTGATTGAGGGAGTTGTTGTACCCCATCGTATTTTCCCTTGTCTGGTAGGTTATCCTAATCCTTTGTAAGATGGTTTAGTCTCAATTGAAACCATATGGAGACGTCAAACCCAATATAAAAGAGTTCCCTATAGTTTTATGGTATTGCTTGCTGAGCAATAATCTTTTCAATTAATATTGGTGTTTCCCGTATCTTATTAAGTCAGAAAGTTTATCTTACCCGTCCCCTCAATTTTTCAATTGAGACCACCCTTTTACCAAAGTAGCTCCACATAGTGCTTGCCTTCTTCACCCTCCATTAACAGCGCCCAATTATCCCCCGTTTGGGAAATCCCTGTTTCAGAAATAAATTTCACAGGTTAATATGTCAGTCCAAGCTTTCCAATCTTGACCAATTTCTGCAACAAGGCTTTTCCCAATCTTTAATTTTTTGCTGTTAATGTACCACACATATTTCCCACCATCTCTTTTTGTATGGCAACCGGGACGTCGCCGAGTCCAAATATATATTTTCAATGTGGAAATTTGATTTAGTAGGTAATGTTAATTAAATGTAAATGTGTATGTTTCTCGGTTTACCCTCCCGTAAGAAGGTGTATCCTCAATTGAAACGCCTCCGCCTTTTTCTCCAACTGGAGAAAACAACCCTACTGTGGAAAGGAATAGAATCACAATCATCATTAATCTCATTGCCCCAAAAGCAATAATTGTTTTCAACATGACTTTTTGTCTTTGTTTAGGGAGTTTTCCTCTTGAAACGTTTCAATTTAGACAACCTTCTTACTGTGGGAAAGGTGCATCCGTGTCCCCTTTCAGTAACAAGGACCCTCCCACTTTGCGTTGCTCCGATGTTTCTTCTTTTATGCTGCTTATCAGCATCCAGTCTTCAAGAATCACCGTCGCTTCGTCCGTTTCCTGTTGAGAAGCAAAATCTCCCTCTGATAGTCTAAATTTGGTGTGTGTGTTTTTTTTTTTTTTTTTCTGATAGATTCGCCTCATCATCCAATTGTCATTGTGTAGTGAATAATAACAATTTGTAAGGTCTACCAAACAGGACTTCATATAAGGTCCGCCAATTGTGGATGGTAGACAACTATTATATTAACAAAATGGGAGCCATTATCACTATAAATAGTTTCTGGAATTCCATATCGTGGAATGATATCCATATGATCTAATAAAAATAAAATAAAATCTATATGTATTTTTTGAAATGGATATGTGGGTATGCATATAGATTTAAACCCTAAGCCTTGTAGTGCCGTTGTAGCAAGGCCACCTCCCCCTTGTCGAGACATAGGTCTTCCCTTGACTCAAGCCCAAATTATTTTCTTTATTGATCTTTTATTGATAGATTATGTCTCGGTGGTCTGCCAATCAAAAAACACAAAAAGACAAACTATCATTCACGCTCACACTCATAAACAGAAGAATTTAGTGTGTTCAACCAGTCTAGCATCCATAATTTCATTTTGTGGGAGTAAACTGGAGTACCCGGAGAAAATCCACAAATTCTCGAGGACGCCATGAATACCCCACATTCCGGAAGGTCTGGATCCACCCCGCATTCATTAGTAGATCCTTTAATATACACACCCCCACTCTAGCATTTTAACCGTTTGTAAAAAACTACCTTCAAGTTTCACACAAAGTTATATCCTTTTTAATGCTATCAGTTTAGCTGTTTGTTCCCCGAATTGAGGTGGGAATAGTTTCACATCTAAGGTTTTTATTTTCACAGCCGCCATGACCTAATGGCTCCCTATCAGGTTTTTTGGAAAATCCCAATTCCCTCTAATAGCATGCCAATCACCTTTTAATGCGGCCATCCAATTTTGTTTCTACTTGTTTCAGGTGATAAGATAATCTCCCCCATTTGTAAAACTAATTCATCCACGCCTATTTTATACAACATGACGCCTATGGCCTTTATTACGTCGCCTTGACTCCAAATTCTATGAACCAAGATAACACGCCTAATTTGTAAGCGAATTTCGCCCATCCCATTTTGTTCATAGACAACCCATCTACCTAAAGCGTCACTTGTTTCAAAACATGAAAGGCCCCACTAGAATTCGTGCATCCAGCGCCAAATAGAGCCTATTTACACATTTGTCTCAAACTTGTTTTAGATATGGGGTCCCCAATTTCCCAAAATTTCCCAGAATTAATGTACTACCACATCCTGTCAAAAACCCAAAACGACTAACATAACCTGTTTCTAAGCCAGATTCTGGAATTTGGAGAATTTCTCCTTTCCCTCCCTTATCTAAGCTTGTTATTGTCACTCGTTATCACTGTAACATTCAGGCGTATTAACCCCATCGTTGCTAAAGTTCTCACCAATTTGCATGCCCTTAATGCCGTAAAAGCAACGTTATTTGGTTGTATCAATTGACCAATGCTTATCCAATCCGTAATATCCTTAAAGTCATCAATATGACCTGTGACAAAGCATATTTCCTCCTGCCAGGACAACAGACAATGTTCTTTCAAGTGCACTTTGAAAAACATTCCATGTTACTCCATTCTTAGGGAAAATATGCTCATCCTAAACCAATTATTTTATTTACAATTCACCTAATTATTTGGTTGAATGCCATGAATTTTATCATGCCACTATTGCATTGTAAATTTCCCATCTGATGTCGTTAATCAGCCAAATAATTCAATACCTACTATACTTTGTAAATCACCTCATATGTTGTTTACTTAAGACACGAGTCATTTCCCATAGCCTGTTACCAAAACAAAAATCTACAACAATTAAATGAGAGAAATCAACCTTTTGTTAGACAATTCCTAATTACAAACTTTAATGTTTTAAAAACCTTATCGTCACCAATATACCATAATATTGTAAATTTTGTCATCCTGGCCTTTTTTTTCTTTTAAACAGCCAACCTCCTGGATTAAAGTATTTTGAATAATCAAAAAATTCTGAAATAGTATTAATATTATTTTATCCTCCAAAAGCTAGTTTCCTTTAACTAAGAGCCCTTTGAAATCCACAATTGCTCAAAAATGACTATTTTGGTCTATTTCCCAAATCCAAAGCTTTTTACCAAATCAACCTTTTACTGAACAGATTTTTCTATCCTCTTAATGCATTTCATTTTAAAACCCAAAATATCAATGCGAAAGCATTCGCATAACCTTGCATTTCTTGCAGCCCATGTATTGTTCTTATTTTGAAAAGTCCAAACAGAAAACGCAATTAGCCGTTAACTATGACCTCCACTCTTGCTGCGAAAACAGCATTGTTATCTTATGTTTACAAACCAGCTTTTTCCCTGTGCCCAAATACAACGCTTTTTAGAGAAGACAACCATTAAAACGTCAAATTAACCCCTCTTCCGATATTCAACTACATAACAATATTTTTTCCAAGACCCCATATATCCAGAATATGTATGCTGCAAGCACAACAATATGGCAAAAACCCATTTTCTGCCCTCAAGTTTGCTTCAGCACCCCCAAGGCCAATTATTATTATTATAATGTCTTCACGGAAGGGATCACAAAATTTTAGTCGTTTACACGGTCCGAACGCTCCCGAAAGCCCAACACAGTTAAATCGTCTGCCCCGCGGCCCACATGTTTCACTCCCATCTAATCAGCAGCCGCTGCACCAGAAACGCTTCCCCCGCAGTCGACACATTTTTTGGCAAGTCTAGAGCATAATAAAAACACAGGTGACATTCCCTGCTAAACATTTAAATGATCATTTTGTATATATTCTTTTGTCTTTTTAAACACCATCTTCCCGTTAGCGGACGGGATCAAAAACCAAGCTGCAATAAGCCATCACATTGCTGTAAATTGACAGTACATATAGGTTATATTAACAAAGCACCACCAGCACTTGGAAATAACCATTCTAATTGTTGTTATACAAGCCCAAGCATCACAAAAAAAAACCCAATTTAATTGTAATCACAAAACGTCATACCTGGATTAACCAAATCAAATACCAGTGTCCCCATTAATTTTCTAGCTCCCTTTATTTTTGTTAAACTTCCTCCGCGCCCGTCACCTATCTCGGTAAATATTTTCCCCGTCAGCCGAGGAGGCCCCGCTATTTTTTCCTTACCAAACAGTACTTTCCCGCCGCCACGGTCTTAAATATATCCCCGTTATCCGAGGGAGCCCCCACTATTTTCCCAAAGTAGTATTTTTAACTTCTCCCCGGCCTTATTTCGCCATTAGTGTCTGTGGAACAAGCTGTTACACTTTTATCCACTCACATATTATTTATATATGTATATTACCTCCATTAGTGTCTGTGGAACAAGCTGTTACACTTTTATCCACTCACATATTATTTATATATGTATATTACCTCTATGCATTAGTGCATATATTATCCTGCATTTTATGCATTTTAAGCTGGCCAGCAAACCCATATTTATTTATCCATAAATATAGCTGTGTAATATTTTTAAAGCGCTTTGTCTTTCCAATTTTTTTCCAATCCTTACAAGTTAGACGTATTTTTTGGATCGTCATCCAAACCCGCCTTACAACACGTGTTTCCCATATTTTACTTTTTTGTAGTGAGTTCGTGTGCCTCACACAGTTAACTTTATTATATCTATTTTTATTATTATCACTCCTTCGACTGTATTTCCTAGGCTTATCTTAATTTTACTGCAGAAACCACACAAACAACATACAACGTATATTCGTGCCTACCCTTTAGACACAGGACACTCCCCGGCCCCAATATTGTACCTCTAGTACAATACATTCGTGCCTACCCCTGAGACACAGGACACTTTCCAGCAAAGTGCCCCACCGTACCTGCCATTGACTAGTATAAACACAGGGTTTTATCGCCGTCACCCAGGACGCGAAACCAGCCCAACAATGGGCCTCACATACAATGTCCCTTTAACGCATTTGTAAACACCTTCACAACATGCAGACATTAATGTGGACTTACCCGAGATCCATCAGATGTCTCCCTCCAGCAGGAAAAGTCTTCAACCGCCGAGAATCCAGGCGCCCCCGTCGAAAAACTCCGGCCCACCAAGGGTTTTGAAGACGCCGTGCGCACGGTCACTTACCAGATGTCGAACAGCAGCGCCTGGGTTCTCGCTCCGGTATATTGACCTCCATGGCTCAGAAGGACCAAAATGTCAGGTTCATTAATAATTACCTTCGTCCGTAATTATCAATAACTGCAGGAAGACATCTTATTCAATTATTGACATTTAATTAAATAGAAATGGATTCAACAGGTAAAAGCCTCCGGAAGGGAGAGTTACAGCAAGTGTCCCTTACAACTTCCGAACGTCTCCTCGAATAGACATTTTCGTCCTATTCTTATGGTCACAAGTTACAGAGTTGTTGATCATTCCATCACGTATGAGTAAAAACAACATCTGGGACTACAATAACAATCAAGGTATTTTACTAATAACAAAAACAGGGACTAGACCTAACAACATTTAGATTAGAGTAATTATACAACCTCCTTGACCTAAGAATCATATAATATAATCATAATCATATAATCGTTACATACAGAAAAACCCGAAGTGTACGGTTACATAACGATAACAATATTCTTGTTATTGTCCGAATAGCCCTGTCCTCGTCACCAAGGGCCCACCAAATCTCAAGGACCCAGATTGGGTGGATTGTTTGTATAACCATCCTGGAACAGGCTGTCTAGGTTAAAGATGACTTGGCGTGACCTCAAGGCTTTTGAAAAACAGAAAGAGAATGATTTAACAAAGTAATGAATTAATACAGAGAAAAGAAAGAGAATGATTTAATAAAGAAATGAATTAATATAACTATTATAATAGTAAAACAGAATAAACCCAACACTCTGTTGGGTTTATTCTGTATTACTTTTATAATAGTCGTATTAATTCATTTCTTTGTTAAATCATTCTCTTTATATTCTCTGTATTAATTCCTTTCTTTGTTTAAATCATTCTCTTTCTATTTTCAAAATGTTTTGCGAGGTCACGAGTATTGCCAAGTCATCTTTAACCTGGACGGCCTGTTCCAGGATGGTTATACAAACAATCCACCCAATCTGGGTCCTTGAGATTTGGTGGGCCCTTGGTGACGAGGCCAGGGCTATTCGGCCAATAACAAGAATGTTGTTATCGTTATGAAAACCGTGCACTTCGGGTTTTTCTGTATGTACCCATTATATGATTATGATTATATTATATGATTCTTAGGTCAAGGAAGTTGTATAATTACTCTAATCTAAATGTTGTTAGGTCTAGTCTCCTGTTTTTGTTATTGGTAAAATACTTCTATTGTTATTGCAGTCCCAGATGTTGTTTTTACTCATACGTGATGGAATGATCAACAACTCTGTAAATTGTTTTGATTCATGGCAATAAGAAGCGTACGAAAACGTCTATTCGAGGAGACGTTCGGAAGTTGTAAGGTGACACTTGCTGTAACGCTCCCCTTCGGAGGCTTTTATCTGTTGTATCCATTTCTATTTAATTAAATGTCAATAATTGAATAAGATGTCTTCCTGCAGTTATTGATAATTACGGACGAAGGTAATTATTAATGAACCTAACATTTTGGTCCTTCTGAGCCATGGAGGTCAATATACCGGAGCGAGAACCCAGGCGCTGCTATTCGACATCTGGTAAGTGACCGTGCGCACGGCGTCTTCAAAACCCTTGGTGGGCCGGAGTTTTCGACGGGGGCGCCTGGATTCTCGGCGGTTGAAGACTTTTCCTGCTGGAGGGAGACATCTGATGGATCTCGGGTAAGTCCACATTAATGTCTGCATGTTGTGACGGTGTTTCCAAATGCGTTAAAGGGACATTGTATGTGAGGTCCATTGTGGGCTGGTTTCGCGTCCTGGGTGACGGCGACAAAACCCTGTGTTTATACTAGTCAATGGCAGGTACGGTGGGGCACTTTGCTGGAAAGTGTCCTGTGTCTCAGGGGTAGGCACGAATATATTGTACTGGAGGTACAATGTTGGGGCTGGAAAGGGTCCTGTGTCTCAGGGGTAGGCACGAATGTATTGTACTGGAGGTACAATGGTGGGGCTGGGAAGTATCCTGTGTCTAAAGGGTAGGCACGAATATGTTGTAAATGTTGCATGGTGTTTGTGTGGTTTCTGCAGTAAAATTAAGATAAGCCTAGGAAATACAGTCGAAGGAGTGATAATAATAAAAATAGATATAATAAAGTTAACTGTGTGAGGCACACGAACTCACTACAAAAAAGTAAAATATGGGAAACACGTGTTGTAAGGCGGGTTTGGATGACGATCCAAAAAATACGTCTAACTTGTAAGGATTGGAAAAAATTGGTAAGACAAAGCGCTTTAAAAATATTACACAGCTATATTTATGGATAAATAAATATGGGTTTGCTGGCCAGCTTAAAATGCATAAAATGCAGGATAATATATGCACTAATGCATAGAGGTAATATACATATATAAATGATATGTGAGTGGATAAAAGTGTAACAGCTTGTTCCACAGACACTAATGGCAAAATAAGGCCAAGTTAAAAATACTATTTTGGGAAAATAGTGGGGGTTCCCTCGGATAACGGGGATATATTTAAGACCGTGGCGGCGGGAAAGTACTGTTTGGTAAGGAAAAATAGCGGGGCCTCCTCGGCTGACGGGGAAAATATTTACCGAGCTAGGTGACGGGCGCGGAGGAAGTTTAACAAAAATAAAGGGAGCTAGAAAATTAATGGGGACACTGGTATTTGATTTGGTTAATCCGGGTATGACGTTTTGTGATTACAATAAATTGGGTTTTTTTGTGATGCTTGGGCTTGTATAACAACAATTAGAATGGTTATTTCCAAGTGCTGGTGGTGCTTTGTTAATATAACCTATATGTACTGTCAATTTGTGATGGCTTATTGCAGCTTGGTTTTTGATCCCGTCCGCTAACGGGAAGATGGTGTTTAAAAAGACAAAAGAATATATACAAAATGATCATTTAAATGTTTAGCAGGGAATGTCACCTGTGTTTTTATTATGCTCTAGACTTGCAAAAAGAAATGTGTCGACTGCGGGGGAAGCGTTTCTGGTGCAGCGGCTGCTGATTAGATGGGAGTGAAACATGTGGGCCGCGGGGCAGACGATTTAACTGTGTTGGGCTTTCGGGAGCGTTCGGACCGTGTAAACGACTAAAATTTTGTGATCCCTTCCGTGAAGACATTATAATAATAATAATTGGCCTTGGGGGTGCTGAAGCAAACTTGAGGGCAGAAAATGGGTTTTTGCCATATTGTTGTGCTTGCAGCATACATATTCTGGATATATGGGGTCTTGGAAAAAATATTGTGATGTAGTTGAATATCGGAAGAGGGGTTAATTTGACGTTTTAATGGTTGTCTTCTCTAAAAAGCGTTGTATTTGGGCACAGGGAAAAAGCTGGTTTGTAAACATAAGATAACAATGCTGTTTTCGCAGCAAGAGTGGAGGTCATAGTTAACGGCTAATTGCGTTTTCTGTTTGGACTTTTCAGAATAAGAACAATACATGGGCTGCAAGAAATGCAAGGTTATGCGAATGCTTTCGCATTGATATTTTGGTGTGGTAGTACATGAATTCTGGGAAATTTTGGGAAATTGGGGACCCCATATCTAAAACAAATTTGAGGCAAATGTGTAAATAGGCTCTATTTGGCGCTGGATGCACGAATTCTAGTGGGGCCTTTCATGTTTTGAAACAAGTGACGCTTTAGGTAGATGGGTTGTCTATGAACAAAATGGGATGGGCGAAATTCGCTTACAAATTCGGCGTGTTATCTTGGTTCATAGAATTTGGAGTCAAGGCGACGTAATAAAGGCCATAGGCGTCATGTTGTATAAAATAGGCGTGGATGAATTAGTTTTACAAATGGGGGAGATTATCTTATCACCTGAAACAAGTGGAAACAAAATTGGATGGCCGCATTAAAAGGTGATTGGCATGCTATTAGAGGAAATTGGGATTTTCCAAAAACAACCTGATAGGGGGCAATTATGTCATGGCGGCTGTGAAAATAAAAACCTTAGATGTGAAACTATTGCCACCTCAATTCAGGGAACAAACAGCTAAACTGATAGCATTAAAAAGGATATAACTTTGTGTGAAACTTGAAGGTAAATTTTTACAAACGGTTAAAATGCTAGAGTGGGGGTGTGTATATTAAAGGATCTACTAATGAATGCGGGGTGGATCCAGACTTTCCGGAATGTGGGGTATTCATGGCGTCCTCGAGAATTTGTGGATTTTCTCCGGGTACTCCAGTTTACTCCCACAAAATGAAATTATGGATGCTAGACTGGTTGAACACACTAAATTCTTCTTTTTATGAGTGTGAGCGTGAATGATAGTTTGTCTTTTTGTGTTTTTTGATTGGCAGACCACCGAGACATAATCTATCAATAAAAGATCAATAAAGAAAATAATTTGGGCTTGAGTCAAGGGAAGACCTATGTCTCGACAAGGGGGAGGTGGCCTTGCTACAACGGCACTACAAGGCTTATGGTTTAAATCTATATGCATACCCACATATCCACTTCAAAAGATACATTAACAGATTTTATTTTATTTCTATTAGATCATAATTGATATCATTCCACGATATGGAATTCCAGAAACTATTTATAGTGATAATGGCTCCCATTTTGTTAATATAATAGTTGTCTACCATCCACAATTGGCGGACCTTATATGAAGTCCTGTTTGGTAGACCTTACAAATTGTTATTATTCACTACACAATGACAATTGGATGATGAGGCGAATCTATCAGAGAAAAAAAACGCACACACCAAATTTAGACTATCAGAGGGAGATTTTGCTTCTCAACAGGAAACGGACGAAGTGACGGTGATTCTTGAAGACTGGATGCTGATAAGCAGCATAAAAGAAGAATCATCGGAGCAACGCAAAGTGGGAGGGTCCTTGTTACTGAAAGGGGACACGGATGCACCTTTCCCACAGTAAGAAGGTTGTCTAAATTGAAACGTTTCAAGAGGAAAAATCCCTAAACAAAGACAAAAAGTCATGTTGAAAACAATTATTGCTTTTGGGGCAATGAGATTAATGATGATTGTGATTCTGTTCCTTTCCACAGAAGGGTTGTTTTCTCCAGTTGGAGAAAAAGGCGGAGGCGTTTCAATTGAGGATACACCTTCTTACGGGAGGGTAAACCGAGAAACATACACATTTACATTTAATTAACATTACCTACTAAATCAAATTTCCAAATTGAAAATATATATTTGGACTCGGCGACGTCCCGGTTGCCGTACAAGGGGTCAATCTATGGTGGGAAATATGTGTGGTACATTAACAGAAAAAAATTGAAGATTGGGAAAAGCCTTGTTGCAGAAATTGGTCAAGATTGGAAAGCTTGGACTGACATATTAACCTGTGAAATTTATTTCTGAAACAGGGATTTCCCAAACGGGGGATAATTGGGCGCTGTTAATGGAGTGTAAAGAAGGCAAGCACTATGTGGAGCTACTTTGGTAAAAGGGTGGTCTCAATTGAAACATTGAGGGGACGGGTCAGATAAACTTTCTGACTTAATAAAATACGGGAAACACCAATATTAATTGAAAAGATTATTGCTCAGCAAGCAATACCATAAAACTATAGGGAACTCTTTTATATTGGGTTTGACGTCTCCATATGGTTTCAATTGAGACTAAACCATCTTACAAAGGATTAGGATAACCTACCAGACAAGGGAAAATACGATGGGGTCTAACAACTCCCTCAATCACCATTCATTTGGGGAAAAGTGTTTTTACAAATGAAAAAACGTGTCCTACTTGGCAAGAAAAAAAATATATATTGAAACAGTGTTTATCCTGTTACGCAGTAAATAGGAAGTCAATTTTTCCACTGTTTAATCATTTTACCTGCTTAAACCTTACAAGGCATGGTCTGAAGCTGGGGGCGATAAATGAGACGTGGTGTACCGGCGTTCTAAAACAAACTACACCCCTGATACCACGTTCTGGCCTATGGTGGCGGGGTGGTAGATAAATTATACGACTCCTGCCGAAACGCGGCAGGACTAGGTACTTTGGTCTCACTGCTCTTACCGGTGTCTGTTTTTCCATCCACAGTGGAGGAGATACAATTGGCGGCTCAGAATTCGGAGGTGAAGGGTCGACCCTCCCGACATCGTCGAGAGGCATGGAGGGAAGGAGATCCAACATACATTGATGCGATTGGCATCCCCCGGGGCGTACCAGATGAGTATAAGCTGGCTAATCAGATCGCAGCAGGTTGGGAGTCTATCTTCCTTCTAATCACCCCAAACAAAAATGTGGATAGAATCAATTATTTACATTACAATGTCCAAAACTTGGAAATTATATTAAACAGGGATTTGTGGCCATGAAGGAACAACTGGCACCTTCATACCGAACAACACGTCACCCAGTGGATCTCTCACCAGGGCCATTACTGGCCTGCAAACACTGAACCGCAATATGCAAGAGCACTCTGGAGTAGATACGTCCGCATTGTCAGATTGGTGGGATAAGACCTTTGGAAAATCTAAAGATTTGGCTACATCCTTTGTGGTGACTATAGGCACAATTACCGCTATCCTAACATTGTGTGGGTGATGTAGTATCCGCTGTTTGCGCTACTTGCTGAGCCGACTTATAACTACTGAAATTGCCCCTACAAATTCTAAAGTAATTGAGTTGTATCTTATGGGACGGTTTGGGGAAAGCAGTGAGGTCCAGGAGTACGGTAAATCCGAGGACCAATTGGACGAATATAATTATGTTCTTTCTCTTTCAGACCAGCCATGGGAGTAAGGAGTAGGCGGGAAAAATCACAGTCACCCGACATTACCATTTAGTGATTACTAAGAAATGACTAATAACATACATATTATAAAAACGGGGGAATGTTGGGTTTATTCTGTATTACTTTTATAATAGTCGTATTAATTCATTTCTTTGTTAAATCATTCTCTTTCTATTCTCTGTATTAATTATTTTCTTTGTTTAAATCATTCTCTTTCTATTTTCAAAATGTTGCGAGGTCACGAGTATTGCCAAGTCATCTTTAACCTGGACGGCCTGTTCCAGGATGGTTATACAAACAATCCACCCAATCTGGGTCCTTGAGATTTGGTGGGCCCTTGGTGACGAGGCCAGGGCTATTCGGCCAATAACAAGAATGTTGTTATCGTTATGAAAACCGTGCACTTCGGGTTTTTCTGTATGTACCCATATGATTATGATTATATTATATGATTCTTAGGTCAAGGAAGTTGTATAATTACTCTAATCTAAATGTTGTTAGGTCTAGTCTCCTGTTTTTGTTATTGGTAAAATACTTCTATTGTTATTGTAGTCCCAGATGTTGTTTTTACTCATACGTGATGGAATGATCAACAACTCTGTAAATTGTTTTGATTCATGGCAATAAGAAGCGTACGAAAACGTCTATTCGAGGAGACGTTCGGAAGTTGTAAGGTGACACTTGCTGTAACGCTCCCCTTCGGAGGTTTTTATCTGTTGTATCCATTTCTATTTAATTAAATGTCAATAATTGAATAAGATGTCTTCCTGCAGTTATTGATAATTACGGACGAAGGTAATTATTAATGAACCTAACAAGCTCATTTCACTAACACAACAAGTCACCAAAATTGCTAATTCGTGTTGCTCTATGTATATTTTTGACCCAGCAGATTTGATCATTTTTTTTCTGATAACCCATGTTAAAGTCATAAAAGAACCAAACTTCATGAATGTTTTTTGTGGCAAAGTATCTGTTACCAATATCTCTATCAGAGAAAAATCAGATTTGTAGAAAAAACTGGAAACTCAAGAGAGCCATGGCATTATGTTCTTCACAAGTGTATGTAATCTTTTGACCACAACTGTATAAATACAGTGATTGTTTTATAAACGCTAACGAAAATTAGCCTTTAGTCACAAACGTTTTTTCATTATCCACCATTAGATCATCATTAAAATGACTATGTGGAGGAGGGCATAGAACAGACATGGGCAAACGACGGCCCACTAGGCTTTTTAATCCGGCCCGCCGACGTTGTCCAAATCATGTTTCTTTTCCCCCAAGATGGCACCGTCACGCGGAAGCCAGTTGCAGTAGTTCTGTCCACTCTTATTTTTTTTTCGTGTTTTACAGCCCCTATATCTTTTAAAAAATTAAATTTTAATATTTTTTTAATACATTCCTTTTTACTTTACTTTGTACTTTATACTACTGTGCCTGTCCCCATCCCTGTCATTTTTATAATTTTAATCTCTTTATTAGCTGGATTTACTTTTAACTGCAGGTATACCCCTCATTTTATTAAGGTGGCCAACAAAGTAATATTTTGGCTTCCATAAATTTAAGCATTTTAACCTTGGGGCAAACTGGTTCTCAACAAATTCTCAATACTGGATCAGGGCTTTCATTTTCCCATCCTCTTGTTTTCTCAGATCATCAACACACACACACACCATCAACATACACTAACGAATGGATAAAACGAATGGGTCTTAACTGCCATGCCCACGGTCTTCCAAGTTATTGGCTAAGCGACTGTATCCCTCGGCATATTGACTGTAAAGGCTAATAAATACAATAAATTTTAGATTCGCCAATGGAAAAAAAACAACTAGTTTTATTTAATGTCAATAAATAAAGAGGACTTTTGAGACAAAATGATTAATAAATAAAGACGACTTTTGAGACAAAATGATTAATAAATAAAGAGGACTTTTGAGACAAAATGATTTCAATTCAAGCACATTTGTCAGTGGTTGTGTACTCACCGGGCTAATTCAAATTATTCTCAAGCAATGCAATGGTCACAAAAAATACACAATGCACAGTCCTCCCTTCTGCTTAACACTTCCGTGAAGGGCGGGGTGATTTGCCACACTCCTGATATAAACTCTTCGTTCTCCAGCCCAATAGACAGTTCCGCTCTATGCAATTGCACCTCAAGTCTTCCCTCAACGCTCCGCACACAAAATATTTTAACTCCACTTTACGCACCTTAAGACAACTCTCCACACCACCTTCAGTTGCCATTCCTACACTTTCAATTAGTCTTTTCTATGCACTTGCAATATTTTTTTCTACTCACTTACCAAAATATTGTATATTCACTTTCAAAAATCTTTTCAATTCGATTCAAAAATCTTTTCTATTCACTGACCAAAATCTTTTCTATTCACTTGCAAACATATTTTCTATTCACTAAGCTAAATATTTTCTATTCACTTAAAAAAACATTTTCTATTCACTTAAAAAATAGTTTCTATTCACTTAAAAAAAATATTCTCATTACAGCTCTCTAGCGTCTATTCACAGTGGAATTGCTCGCTGATTGCCACGGGCCGCACGGACAAGGAAAACATCAAGCACTTAATCCATCTTTCTTTAACAAATCCGCAACAGAATAACCAATATGATTAATTTTGCTCAATTCTAATATTACCAACTAACCAGCATCAAATTAGTGTTTTCTGCTCCAGTAGTGACAACTCAAAAACTGTTAGGGTTATTAGTCTTACATTATTATAAATTTGCCTGCAATGAAGAACGTGTTGCTTCACATAGGGTTAGTGGTCTCTGCTCCCTTTGGAAGATCCGGCAGACCTTCATTTGTTTTGAGAACTGTTTGTTGTAAATCTAATGCAATAAAACAGCAAGAAAGGCGACCAACGCCAGAATTAACCTAGGACGAAGGCGCGTCAGGTTGAATTCTCTCTTGCAATACACTGGTTCTGTGTCAGGTGTCTGTTTTTTTTGTGCGTGTGTTGCACCCTGCATTTTATCTTGAAACACAGGGAGAAATATTAACAACAGTGATACGTTGTTGCTTCTTCAATCCAACTTTTACAGTTATGTTTATTATCACAAAAACATATAATATACAATAACACCCATATATATATATATATATATATATATATATATATATATATATATATATATATATATATATATATATATATATATATATATATATATATATATATATATATATATATATATATACACACACACATATATTAGCAATACTTTAGAACCCAAAACATAATGTACAATTACACTCGTTCAATATACGATGGTAAGATAACATTAAGATAAAATGACGTCGTTTGGCCATTGTTTGTTCATATTGTATCAGTTTTTGTAATTATTTTTTATTTATTTATATAAACATTGTTGTCATAAGAAACTTGCCCCGAGTTTGGTCGTTGTCACGGAGACTTGACACTGATTAACCGGATTGCTCCTGAAGTTGTATTTTCAGATCTATCATACTTTGGTGCCAAAAACCCGAGACCCAACAGCCAACAATTGCCGGAGCGATGACGGAGCACGACGACAGCATCCTCCATTGAAAGGGTCAACCCGGGGGACGTTTCCTCGCCGCTCCGGTAATCTGGTAAAGGGTCCCCGAACTAGGGCAGGTTCGGAACGAGAAAGATCGCGAGTTCACCCTTTGATTTATGTCTCCGTGAAGTGTGATAATTTGAATGAGTATTATCACTGCGGTGGTATTACCAGTTTGTGGTCTGGGACCCACTCATGGTGAACATAAGAGTTTTTGGTCTGGGACCAACGTGTGTAAACATTATAGTTTTTGGTCAGGGACCAACGTAAGTAGAACAAGAATAAGTCAGGGACTTATAGTCTTGGTCTGTTAAGAGTCAAGGACTCTCCTAAGACAAAGTCAGGGACTTTTGGTCTTGGTGTATTCAGATGTATTGGATGAATCATGAAGTAGAGATCAATTTCTGTAAATTTAGAATAGAATTGTTGTTTAAACCATTAAGTAAGCGATTAATATGGGTCAGAAAGCGACAAGGGAGACAATCGAATCCTTCCAGTGTCTCGGTTAGTGCTACGCTCATAGAAATAAATAAATTCAATAAATAATGCAATCTACGGCTGACGTAAAAGTAAAGTGTCCTCCGACCCCGTACTTTGACGGCCAAAATGGTTTGGGTTTGTTGCCAGACTGCAGAATGGAGATCGGAGGGTTACCGGATGTGGGGTATGTGCGGATGCGTAGTGTGGGGGGTAGCCTGTGTCTGCCGCGATGGGTGGAGAGGAATGGTTTCTGTCCCAATTTGAAGGATATGGAAGGTTTGTTGAGCGTAGAAGGGTAATTGCCGAAGAAATTTTTTTTGGTCTTGCTCACTTCCCACTGCTTATATTTTCGAATCTGACGAACCGCTCCTTGACACCTTTGCCCGTGACATTACGGCAGAACCCATGTGAGCTGTGCTGCATTACTCGCCTCTTTCGACACATCCACCATTACAGAGACAAACAATACGTTTTTAATTTCCCTTTCCGATCTCTTCCTCCATCACTTCAGCAATAGCAGTGATCAGGTCGTTTTGTATTTTGCCCGACGTGCCACTAAACACTTTATTAGTGGACAGCAGTGGTGGACCATTAGGGCCTACGATGAGATGCGGACTGGTCCACGACTGTCAGGAGGGGTATTATCCTCGGACTTCACACTCTCGATCCTGGAATCCACACCATCCAGACCTCTGTCTCTGCTTGTCCTTTGAAGTCCAGACCATCTGTCCTGCTCCTTGTCTTCTCTGTCCATTGAAGTCCCCACCATCTGTCTTCTTATCAGCGTGAATTCAACCTCAAAAGAAAAATCTCAGACAGAGCCTTTTGTTCATTGTAATCGAGTTAAGAACAAGAATTTAATCCTACGGTAGTAATATCAAAATGAAACAGCTACAATAACATGAATGAGTAAAATATGTCATATTCTTCAGCTCATACGTTCATACATCTCATACGCTCGTACGCTCATACGCTCATACGCTCATAGGCTCATACGCTCATACATTTATATATTCATATATTTAGACTTAGACAAGGAATCCTAGTTAGTTTTCGGAACACATTTGAATTTAGTCTAAAAATGAGTGTTATTTTCAGAAAAGTCCAGAACGTGTCGCTCTTCTGCCGGGCGAAACTGTGTTGTGGCTGCCACTGTTTTTTTCTTTTTCTTTTTTTCCTTATTGCACTCGATGGCTCCAAGCCAGGCTGCCTTCGCAGCTGCGCCCTGGAACGTGCTACAATTGTGGTTCAGTTTGCTCAAGAAAACAGTGAGTATCCTTTTTTCACAATTACGAATTGCGCATAATGCCCAGCGGTGTGGATTGACATGTGTTGGATTATCGTAACTACATTTCAGTGCGTTCCAGAATTCCCATTTAAATTAAGAGGAAAGTAACCAAGACATAGATTTAGATCCACTGTGATTCCAGGCAATTGGATTTATACATTTAAAGTTTAACCAAATTTAAACTAAAATGCTCACTGGCATTGGATTGTGGACCTATTTGGATTGCAATGATATTGGAAGAGTGACATACAGCATTTATATTTTCATCCAGAAAACCTCCCCACCTAAAAGTAGCTCACCTAGCTGGTGTAGCCGAAAAGCTACACTTCTAGCGCTGTCATTGTTTTTGTCCCATAGTTAGCATTACAAACAGAGTCGCCTTTATAAAACAAAAAATAATCTCACTTTTTTTGCTTGCGTGTGCCAGTTGTTGGCATCCTTTTTGTCTACAGTTTACTAAGTAGCTAAATATGCGAGGACTTAACAAACCGCAGGCGCTGGGTTTAATGTGCTTATTAAAGGCTCATGCCCTGTATTATGCATTGTTTCTTTGGGTGGAGAAAAATATAAATTAAAAGAATGCTCCTTTACATACCCTCACTAATATTTGAATAGTCACAATCAATCACTTTTTTTAAAATCAGAAAATGTATGCTGCGAAGCTCGTCGACCTCACAGCTTTGGGGTCCTGGTTTCAAATCCAGGTCATGTCCATCTTTGTGGAGTTTGCATGTTCTCCCTAGGCCTGCGTGGGTTTCCTCCGGCTACTCCGGTTTTCCTACCACATTTCAAAAGCATGCATGGTCGGCCGATTGGACACTCTAAATTGCCCCTAGATATGAGTGTGAGTGTGCCTGGTTGTCTGTCTCCTTGTACCCAGCGATTGGCTTGCCACCAATTCAGGGTGTCACCCCCGCCTCTGGCCCGCAGTCAGCTGGGATAGGCTCCAGAACCCCATGCCACCCTAATGAGGATAAAGCCCATACATACATTTATACAAATTTATTCACATTTATACACACACATTTATACAGATTTATACACATATTTACGTATATACACATATATACACATACATGCATTATACACACACATTTATACACATATACACATATACACATTTATACACGTATACACTTATATACACATTTAAGCATTTATGCACATACACATATTTACACGTACACATTTATACACACATTTATACACATATATACTCACAATTACACATACATTCTCTAAAATGGTCGATGCGCCCAAACGGTCGGTGTGTTTTGTCTGTGCATAAACTCAATTTTTGTATGGGCCTGACCGCTTGAGTGACTTGTTTTATTTTTTGCTGGCACTCTACTTATTGCAATCAACCCAGCGGAAGTTCACCCTAGAAAGAGCCTCCCCACGAATCACAAGCATGACAGTAAATCCATTCAAAACATCCCAGGGAAGTGGTAAAGCATTTAACTTATGTGTGTTTGCATCGCTTTTAATCCTCAAAAACACTCTAAATACACAAAGAAACAGCATATGAGAGCTATACAAAGGAAATGCCTGGCGTGAATGAAAACAATGAGGGGTGTGAACGCTTGGAAAATGGACTGAAGCCATGGATCAAACACAATTTAACAGCTTTGCTAACGGATTGCTAACATTGTAGTTCGGGCAGGCAGTGTTGCACAAGTTACGTGATAATTTGGAATGAATTTTCAATGGCGATATAATAGCGAAGAAAATAAAAGGCTTAGAAGTGATGCATGTCGGGAGTTACAATAGATTGTGGATGACGGGATCAAGTGTCGGCCAGCACGGAATACACAACTATGACTGAGAGTGGAGCCTACCATGTTAAACGCTGAACTCTTTATATCTATCAGTGTACATTTGATCTCAATAAAGCTAGTGCCAAGCCGAACATACATTAGCAGATAGCATAACATACACTAGCGGCTAGCATAACATACACTAGCGGCTAGCATAACATACACTAGCGGCTAGCATAACATACACTAGCGGCTAGCATAACATACACTAGCGGCTAGCATAACATACACTAGTGGCTAGCATAACATACACTAGCGGCTAGCATAACATTAGTACGCTAGCGGTTAGCATAACATTGATATGCTAGCGGCTAGCATACCATTGGAACACTAGCGGCTAGCATACCATTGGAACACTAGCGGCTAGCATACCATTGGAACATTAGCGGCGAGGATAACATAGGTTTTAGCGGATAGTATAACATACGTACGCTAGCAGATAGCATACTATACGCTAGCCTGGTGTCATGCTAGTGCCTTATTGGATAGGCGTCCAATGTATTGACAAAAAAAAAATACCCACAAATGAGACTGTGCCCTATCTCAAGGTGCGTTTTATAGGTGTGAAAATATGGCTCACACCTGTCTGGTCTACAATATCTGCGATATTCAAGGAATTACTGTAATGACTATGAAGGCATTCAATTCATTCTTACAATGAACACTCACAATATTGTCATGCTTTTCTCTGTTTATCTGTAGAAAACTTGTCCCAGCTGCAAAATCATATCTAATAGTGAAGTCCTCATTGAAAAATAAACAGCCCCATTGGCGGGTGACTTGGAGTACATTTTATCAAAATGTTCAATCTGATGAAAAAGGACAAGGAGAGAGAATCAGGTAGGAAGGAGAAGAAAGACAAAAAGGAGAGGATGTCTGCAGCAGAGCTACGGAGCCTGGAGGAGATGAGCATGCGGCGAGGTTTCTTCAACTTAAAAAGGGAGACCAAGCGTGAATCCAAGAACAAGATTGAAATCTCTAACCCAATTCCTATTAAAGTTGCCTGCAGCTCAGAGCTCACTCTGACTGACATTGAATCAGATGGATTGAGCAACAGAAGTAGTATGGTTCTGGATGAGCACTTGAGTGGTGCTAGTTCTACTGATGACCTGAAGTGTGATGGCGGAGGAGGTCAGGAGCACCGCAATTCTGTTCGCGATCATGTAGCTCACTTCGGCTCGCTAGCTAAGCAGAACTCTTCGCAGATGGGTCAAATGATGAAACGCTTTTCATTTTCCCAAAGAAGCAAAAATGAAAGCTCTTCAGAAGCTTCTACACCTCAGAACTCTGATTCTCAATTGGAGTGCAAAGTTTTCAACATGCTACGCAAACACAGCCTTAGCCAACAGACGGCAAAACCATGTATGAAACAGTTCTCTATCCCTGAACTTGTTGACAAGACATTCCCTGCTCAACTACATCTGCCAGATGTTGTTGCACCAACTCCACCTGAGACACGTGAGCTAGTACTTCAACGTCGTAACACGGGCGATTTTGGATTTTCGTTGCGTCGCACCACCATGCTGGATCGTAGCGCAGACAGAGGAGTCTATAGGCGCGTCGTTCACTTTGCTGAACCTGGTGCAGGCACAAAGGATGTGACACTTGGTTTGGTGCCAGGAGACAGACTGGTGGAAATAAACGGACGTAATATAGAGAACAAAAACCGGGATGAAATAGTTGAGATGATCCGCCAGTCTGGTGATACCGTACAGCTGAAAGTACAGCCAATACTGGAGCTAAGTGAGCTAAGTCGCTGCTGGCTAAGAAATACAGAGGACCTTCGAAAGGAGGTAAGAAAGCAGATATTTTCTTAATTTTTTTTTCCACCGATACAATTTTTTTGCAGTGTGCTCAGGTATGCATATGAGACTTGAGTTCTGTTCACATGTTTATTGGTCATCAAAACATTGTAGAACTAACATTAGGTCATTCATTCATTTGCTGAACCGCTTTATCGTCACAAAGGTTCCGGGGGGTGCTGAAGCCTATCCCAGCAGACTTTCGGGTACGAGGTGGGGGATACCCTGAATCGGTGGCCAGCTGATCGCAGGGCACAAGGACGCAGAGAACCTTTCATGCTCACACTCATACCTATGGGCAATTAAAAGTGTCCAACCAGCCTACCATGCATGTCTTTGGAATGTAGGAGAAACCCGGAGTACCCGGAGGAAACCCACGCAAGCCTGGGGAGAACATGCAAACTCCACACAGGTGGACCGACCTGGATTTTAACCCAGTACCTCAGAACTGTGAGGTAGACACGCAAACCACTTATCTGCTGGGCCGCCCACATTCAGGCATACAAAATAAATAAAAAACACATCCACTTTACACATTGTGGAGCATTAGGATTGCTACATTGAAGCTAATGATAAAAGACAATGTACTAGCGGCCATTTTTACCTTGCCATAAACTAGAGCTGGTCTATATGACAAAAATTGTTCTCACAATAAAAACAAAAAGATCAGTCTATCGATATTTAGCACAATAACTCTTTTTGTTTCAAATTTGAAAGTTAAAACTTCTGTGAATAAGTAAATACCTTTCCTCCTTATTGAAATATATAAGTAACTACGGTATTTACTCACATATATGCCGTCGCCATCCCACCACAGTTATAAACGTAGTCAGACTGGACAGATGCGAGTAGCCTTGATAAATGTGCTCGTTTACATTGTCGGCACATCTCAATAGTAGTGTGACGGAAGATTGAAGGTCCTGAGGTCGATCGCTAAAATATCAGCCTTGATCCCTGCGTAATGTGTATGTATCTCACGCTATTATTGGACCTATTCACAGAGCTAGTGAAAAGTAGACCGGTATGGACACACCTCCTGTATAGACCGCTCATGTGAATTTTCTTTTGAATTTATCTACGCCTTCGGGAACACGGAAACAAAAGTTGCATAATAATCACAGTTGGAAAAAAAGACAAAGAAATGTCTTCCAGAAATGATTTCAAGCTGCACATTTTAAGGTATGCAGAAAAAAATGGCAACACATATGAAGCAGCAAGACACTTTGGAGTTGATGAAATTAATGTTAGAAGACGGAGAAATGATTCAACACTTCATTCTATGCAAAATTAAAAAATAGGCCAAGGTGGGACCATAAACTCGCCAAAATCCAGAGATGGAAGAAGCTCTCTTTGAGTGGTTCAATGAGTTGAGGCAGAGAGCTGACCAAGTTTCCAGTTTAGCCATCCGCTTTTAAGCTATAAAGTTTACCAAGTCTGGCAATTATCCAATGACGTCATATATTAGAGCTTCACAGGGATGGTGCAGCAGATTTAAAAAAATAAATGATCTCCAGACTTTGAAAAAATTATCAATAGCAACCGCAAGCTTGTTGATTATCCCCTCTCCAGAAATGGTAACATGGATGAAACGCCTATGTGTTTTGATATGCCTAGAAATACCACAGTGCATAGGAGAGGGGAAACTGACTGCTAAAGGGGATTGCAAACGTGAACCCTTTACCCACTGTGGTAGAGTGGGTGAAAGAGGCCTGGGAGGCAGATCCTGCATCAAAAAGTAATTCTTAAAATGCTGCATAAGCAATCAAATGGATGGCACTGAGGATGATATTCTGTAGAAGGACATTGAAGGAAAATACACTGGGGAAGACACAGAAGATACAAACACAGCAGAAGAAGATACAAAAACAGATACAGAAGTAGATGATCATGACAAAGCAAGATGGGGTGATGATAACATTCAGTACTCCCTAAAATTTGATTGAATTGTTTGGTGAATGAGACAATGACGATGAAAATGAATTTGAAGGTTAAATCAAACAAAATTCCATTTTTATTTTCATTTTATCTCTTGTTTGAAAGTGGCGACTAGAGTAATTTTTGTCATTAAAAAGCATCAGGTCCTCATCAAGATAGACTTATTTATTCATATGGAATACAATTTGATATTTTGCATTTTCAAAAACAGGCATAATAACTTCCTAATAATGTGCTTTTAATTCATAAATGATCTCAGAAACACCATGTGCGATGATTTTTATTTAGATTTTCCCTTCAAAGTAACATTTGTACTCCCTATTAAAGCAATGAATATATGCGAAAAATTGTAAAATTCAACTATTTGACGGGTGCGGCCTATATGCAAATAAATATAGTGTGTTACCTTACTTTATAAGAAATGAGAAAATGTAATATGATTTTAAAAGTAGTTTTGTTGTTGTGTTGTGCAATAAAGAAAAGATAACTCCCCCCTACTTCCTGTTATTGTCCTTTTGTGATCATGCACCGTGTTTCCGTGCCTCTTATTTCTAACACACTAAAAACACATTTCTTCTTCATCCTCTCGAGGCTTTGTCTGGAACTAGCGTTCATCTCGAAACCGTGCCCTCTGTGGTGGTTGGGTGGTTTAATTACAGTTTGAAATCATCGAATATTCAATATTGATGTTGACAAAAATTGTTTCACGATAATTATCGTTATTGCTCTGCTATAAACTAAAGGTAGTATTCTCCAAAGTGAATATTTGTGGTTGAAAGGTGATACTTCAAATATGGAAACTCGCTCGTTCACAACAATTGTAAACAATACAAAACGGGAAAACATACTAGTGCCACATATATAAGGAAGAAGGGTTAGGTTAAGAAGCAGCCCATTTTAACTATCGAGTGTAACGCTGGCAGTTCGCGACGAACGCACTCTTCCGTTGAACACTTAAAAATACGAATACCATATTTTCTTGCATATAAGCCGTCCGCGCGTATAAGCCACACCCTGAAAGTTCCCTTGAAATTTTTGAATTTTAGAATTCTCGCGTATAAGCCGCCCCCTGACTCCCAATTTTCACCACCATATTCATGGACTTAATAGGGAGTATAAATGTGTTACTTTGAATGGAAAATCTTAAGAAAAATCATCACAAGTGGTATTCCTGAGATACTGTGTGAATCAAAAGCACATTAGGGTGAATATAATCAGGAAGTTAGTAGTTTATAAATGTAAAATATCAAATTATTCAATTTGACAAAAGAAATGTCATGATGAAAACCTGATGCATCTGATTAAAGAAATTCAAATTTTCTTACCAGAAGTTTAAAATGCTGTGGCAGCCATATTGCTTCCAATGTCCGGGGGTCTTCCACACCAACCCATGAACAGACGAAGGAGAGGTCGATCCGGCGGGCGTCCGTGCCGGCCAAGAACGTGACGAGGCAGTGGTCGTTCCGGCGGGCGTCCGTGTCTCGACGTCACCGGCCCCGTCATCCAGCGGAACTGGCGCATTGCCACTCTCGACGTCACCGCCCCCTTCTTCCAGGGGCGCCGGCGAATTGCCACTCTCGACGTCGCCAGCCCCGTCCTCCAGGGGCACTGGCGCATTGCCCCTCTCGATGTCACCGGCCCCGTCCTCCAGCGGCACAGGCGCATTGCCACTCTCGACGTCACCGGCCCCTTCTTCCAGGGGCACCGGCGAATTGCCACTCTCGACGTCGCCAGCCCTGTCCTCCAGGGGCACTGGCGCATTGCCACTCTCGACGTCACCGCCCCCTTCTTCCAGGGGCACCGGCGAATTGCCACTCTCGACGTCGCCAGTCCCGTCCTCCAGGGGCACTGGCGCATTGCCCCTCTCGACGTCACCGGTCCCGTCCTCCAGCGGCACTGGCGCATTGCCACTCTCGACGTCACCGCCCCCTTCTTCCAGGGGTACCGACGAATTGCCACTCTCGACGTTGCCAGCCCCGTCCTCCAGGGGCACTGGCGCATTGCCCCTCTCGACGTCACCGGCCCCGTCCCCCAGCGGCACTGGCGCATTGCCAGTCTCGACGTCACCGGCCCCTTCTTCCAGGGGCACCGGCGAATTGCCACTCTCGACGTCACCAGCCCCGTCCCCCAGGGGCACTGGCGCATTGCCACTCTCGACGTCACCGGCCCCTTCTTCCAGGGGCACCGGCGAATTGCCACTCTCGACGTCGCCAGCCCCGTCCTCCAGGGGCACTGGCGCATTGCCCCTCTCGACGTCACCGGCCTCTTTTTCCAGGGGCACCGGCGAATTGCCACTCTCGACGTCGCCAGCCCCGTCTTCCAGGGGCACTGGCGCATTGCCACTCTCGACGTCGCCGGCCCCTTCTTCCAATGGCACCGGCGCATTGCCACTCTCGAAGTCGCCGGCCCCGTCTTCCAGGGGCGCCGGAGCATCGTCGCCACTTCTGGCGGGCAGGCGCTGGACAGAGCGGTGCTTGGGAGAGCGGTGCTTGGGAGAGCGGTGCTTGGGAGAGCGGTGCTTGGGAGAGCGGTGCTTGGGAGAGCGGTGCTTGGGAGAGCGGTGCATGGGAGAGCGGTGCTTGGGAGAGCGGTGCTTGGGAGAGCGGTGTTTGGGAGAGCGGTGCTTGGAAGAGCGGTGCTTGGGAGAGCGGTGCTTGGGAGAGCGGTGCTTGGGAGAGCGGTGCTTGGGAGAGCGGTGCTTGGGAGAGCGGTGCTTGGGAGAGCGGTGCTTGGGAGAGCGGTGCTTGGGAGAGCGGTGCTTGGGAGAGCGGTGCTTGGGAGAGCGGTGCTTGGGAGAGCGGTGCTTGGGAGAGCGGTGCTTGGGAGAGCGGTGCTTGGGAGAGCGGTGCTTGGGAGAGCGGTGCTTGGGAGAGCGGTGCTTGGGAGAGCGGTGCATGGGAGAGCGGTGCTTGGGAGAGCGGTGCTTGGGAGAGCGGTGCTTGGGAGAGCGGTGTTTGGGAGAGCGGTGCTTGGGAGAGCGGTGCTTGGGAGGGCGGTGCTTGGGAGGGCGGTGCTTGGGAGAGCGGTGCTTGGGAGAGCGGTGCTTGGGAGAGCGGTGCTTGGGAGAGCGGTGCTTGGGAGAGCGGTGCTTGGGAGAGCGGTGCTTGGGAGAGCGGTGCTTGGGAGAGCGGTGCTTGGGAGAGCGGTGCTTGGGAGAGCGGTGCTTGGGAGAGCAGTGCTTGGGAGAGCGGTGCTTGGGAGAGCGGTGCTTGGGAGAGCGGTGCTTGGGAGAGCGGTGCTTGGGAGAGCGGTGCTTGGGAGAGCGGTGCTTGGGAGAGCGGTGCTTGGGAGAGCGGTGCTTGGGAGAGCGGTGCTTGACTGAGCGGTGCTTGACTGAGCGGTGCTTGACTGAGCGGGGCTAGAATGGCCGTCTGTCACCGGAAACCTGGTCCGTGGCTCCGGTACGGGTGCGACTGGCGACCCCAGTGGCAACGGGAGTACTTTGCGTGGCCTTGGCACAGGAGCTTGGGGCACTTGAAACGGCGTGGTCGGCCGAGTAACTTCGGCCACTTGGACAGGCGTGGTTGGCCGAGTAACTTCGGCCACTTGGACAGGCGTGGTTGGCCGAGTAACTTCGGCCACTTGGACAGGCGTGGTTGGCCGAGTAACTTCGGCTACTTGGAAAGACGTGGTCGGCCGAGTCACTTCGGGCACTTGAAAAGGCGTGGTCGGCCGAGTAATTTCGGCCACTTGGAACGGTGAGGTCGGCATAGTTTCTAGGAGATATTGGTACAGCGTGATCGGCCGAGTAACTTGGAAAGGCGTGGTCGAGGTCGGGTGAGGAGCTTGGACGGACGAGGTCGACTGAGGAGGTTGGACAGATGTGGTCGGGAGAAGAGCTTGGACTGAAGAGGTCGGGCGCGTAACTTGAACAGTGGTTAGTGTGTCCAGGCACTCCTTTCGCTTCGCTCTACGGCGTGGCGCTCGGCGCCTCCTCTGGGAGGATTGCATAGCACCCCCGCCATCACGGGGTGGCCCATAATAGGTGGTCAGCCCACTCTGTAATTGCTGGTCGGGTATTTGGAGTAGGAATTGTCGGACAACAAATTGGGGTAATCCTCCTCCAGTTGAAGGTCTCGGGGTCCGAATTGGTCGAAGAATTCACTATCGGATTCCGAAACACCAGCGAAAAAATCAATTTCCTCAACGACGTCCTCCTCACCAGAATCTTCAGGCTCCCTCCATGGTGAACCAATTCCGCTGGTCAAATGCATAAGATAACTTGGGCGATTTCTGGTGGTTGTACGCACCTGGGCATCATGATTAAACTGTTTGGGCTTCCCAGTGCGACGTGCATAGCAGTGGTGGGGCGTAGGAGTAAGCTGCGGATCTAACTCTCCTACCAGCTGAGACTCATCTCCAGCAATGATGTGCCTGAGAGCCCCACACCACGGTGTGTTCATTACAAAACTCCTAAACGATTCTGAGGGGTTTCTTATACACTCCAAGCAGTCCGGTGTCTTCGAGGTGGATGGTTGGCGTCGCCGAGCGCGTCAGCGCGAGCGTGGGTGGCGCTCCGCTGGGTCCATGATGGTCGGATCGTGCTGTTACGATCTCGTCGCGTAGTTCGACGCGATCGGGGGGAAGGTGAACCCGGGTGCGGAGTCGCCGAAGCAAATGGAAAAGGCGAGGCAGATATGTTGATCTTGTTGCTTGGTTTAATAAACAGGAAAAACATAACATAAACAACTTGGCTTGATCGCTTACTACTACAAAAAAGAAACGTGCAGCGTGGCGTGGCGTCAAGTGAACGGCATGACAAACGTGGAAACACGGAATGAAACCAGACGATCCGACAAACATTCAACAAAAACCATAATGCTTAAATAGACAAAAAAACGTAAGCGCCTAATTAGCCACGGCTGATAACAATCATGACAACATGCCAGGAGGGGCAATCAAGCCACTCCTGACACCTGATGCATTCTGATTAAAGAAATTATAATTTTCTTACCAGAAGTTTAAAATGCTGTGGCAGCCATATTGCTTCCAATGTCAAAATATCAAAATTCTTTCAATGTTTCGTGGTACAGTGGTACCTCGACATGCGAGTACCTCGACATGCGTGCACTTCGACATGCGAGCACCTCGACATGCGAGCACCTCGACATGCGAGCACCTCGACATGCGAGCACCTCGACATGCGAGCACCTCGACATGCGAGCACCTCGACATGCGAGCACCTCGACATGTGAGCACCTCGACATGCGAGCACCCCGACATGCGAGCACCCCGACATGCGAGCACCCCGACATGCGAGCACCCCGACATGCGAGCACCCCGACATGCGAGCACCCCGACATGCGAGCACGCCGACATGCGAGCACCCCGACATGCCAGCACCCCGACATGCCAGCACCCCGACATGCCAGCACCCCGACATGCCAGCACCCCGACATGCCAGCACCCCGACATGCCAGCACCCCGACATGCCAGCACCCCGACATGCCAGCACCCCGACATGCCAGCACCCCGACATGCCAGCACCCCGACATGCCAGCACCCCGACATGCCAGCACCCCGACATGCCAGCACCCCGACATGCCAGCACCCCGACATGCCAGCACCCCGACATGCCAGCACCCCGACATGCCAGCACCCCGACATGCCAGCACCCCGACATGCCAGCACCCCGACATGCCAGCACCCCGACATGCCAGCACCCCGACATGCCAGCACCCCGACATGCCAGCACCCCGACATGCCAGCACCCCGACATGCCAGCCCCCCGACATGCCAGCCCCCCGACATGCCAGCCCCCCGACATGCCAGCCCCCCGACATGCCAGCACCCCGACATGCCAGCACCCCGACATGCGAGCACCCCGACATGCGAGCACCCCGACATGCGAGCACTCCGACATACGCGCACCTCGACAATTGAGTACCTCGACAAACGAGCATTTCGAGATTCGAGTAAAATTTCGAGCAAATAATTATCTCTAGATACAAGTAGAATTTCGAGCAAATAATTATCCCTAGATACGAGTAAAGTTTCGAGCAAATAATTAGCTCTAGACACGAAAAAAATTTCAAGATTCGAGAAAGCCAGGTGGCCAAGACATGAGGCTGTTTTTCATTCTAACACTTATAAAATGTCTTCTTAGAATCTTCCAGTCAGTGGAAATGAATTCCCATTGCACCTGCGCAGTGAGAAACATTGGTTTACAAAATGTTTTAGTCGTCTCACTGTATTTCCTCCCAGTCAGTAGTTCCCTGGGATGCCTGTACAAATTCACCCATTTTTGTCTACTCTCCGTTGTATTTTTTCATCAGTGATATGTGTGGAACATTCCCTTCATAGTATAATGGTTTCAGTTTCTCAGTCAGTTTTACTCCTGCTGCCACTATAGAAACACTATCTGAGTACAAGAGTTTGAATTACAACTCTTACTGCATGTAACGCTTTGTTGATACATTGTTCATGCGTCCCTGTAGGCTTGTCGATCCAATGCTCATCTATTCAATGTCTAATAGCATTATTTGAATGGGCCTAAAGAGCATTTTTCAATAGCTCCAAATATACACCCAATGCAGAATTATCTTCGGGAATGCCGCTTTGCTCTAAAGCACGCTGTCATTCTGAGTCTATAGACTTGCTCTAGTCTAGTGCCTCCTCATTTTCTTTAGGATCCCAATCACCTCTCACATTGGCAAGTTACCTTTCAATGCCACCAACCAAATTTATTGGGTTTTTACTCCGTTTAGATGAAAATATTTTCTCACATCCTCCATCCCCTGAACAAATTCCGCTAAATCTACTTTTATGAGACATTATCCCTTCCACAGCTTTTTTTTCCACATCATCCCGTGTCCAAGTTCTATGCTCAATATAGTAGTGTCGCTGACATTTTCTTTGTCCGGATTTGCAACTTCAATCATGGAATATCGGCCCTTAAAACTATCATTTAATTCTGGCAGTTTAGGAATTGCATAGAGCACCTTCTCCCATGTTTTTACCACTGGTTTAGTCAGGCGATCACTCTGATAGAAAGGAGGTGGCCCCGGAGGCAGCAATTGCAATCTTGGGCAAGAACAGAAATTCTGCAATACCGGATGTAGCCTCTGAGTATGTGACACATTTTCATGTGGACAATAATCAATTGTTTCCATTTTAATTTCCTTTTTTCTTCCTACCAAGCCCATTTTGCCTTCTTTCCTTTGGAAAAGCACTGCCTCGCCCTGCTTGTTAACACAGTCTCTCTGCAAGCCTCTCTATTCTTTCCTTCAGTCCGCTTCCGTGCCACTAACAGCCAAAACTCTTTATCTTTGTATACATCTCTATCCATTTTATTTCTGTCTCTTTTATATATATATATATATATATATATATATATATATATATATATATATATATATATATATATATATATATATATATATATATATATATATATATATATATATATATATATATATATATATATATATATATATATATATGTATATATGTATATATGTATATATATATATATGTATATATATATATATATATGTATATTTGTATATATGTATATGTATATGTATATGTATATGTATATGTATATGTATATGTATATGTATATGTATATATATATATATATATATATATATATATATATATATATATATATATATATATATATATATATATATATATATATATATATATATATATATATATATATATATATATTTATATATATATTTATATTTATATTTATATTTATCTTGCAGGCTTATTAGTTTCTGAATATTAAGCTCACCAGCAAAGTCATATTTATTTATACATAAGTTTAGGTATTTTATTTTCGAGGCGCATTGGTTCGAATTTCCAATCTTTGCACAATAACTTCTGTTTAAGTTTATTTTCATCCACATTTTTTGCCTTTTTGATTTTCCTGTTTTTAGTGTGTTTTACACTCTAGAGCAGACATGGGTAAACTACGGCCCGCGGGCCACATCCAGCACACGAGGGCTTTTAATCCGGCCCGCCGACGTTGTCAAAATAATGTTTTTTTAAAAAAATTTTTCTTTTACTTTTTTTCTGTTTATGTTTCATATGTACTGTTAACGGATGCAGTCTTTTAATATGTATCATATATTGTGCTGACCTGGCCCATCTGTCAAATGCCGAAAAGTTTGCCCACCCCTGCTCTAGAGTGTCTAACATGACTTTCCCGGATCAGGGAGTCAATCAATTCACACCAAGTGGCGAGGGATTCTTGCCCCTGCTTCAAGAGACGGTTGCCACTTCCAATCCTGTTCAATGAGACCCCCCTACGTGCAATGATTTTTCTTAAGATTTTCCCTTCTCCCTTTCTAGTATAGTAGTAGACCCAGTACACAGCCTTGGGGCGAGCCGGTGCTGAGCATTCGGGCAGATGGAAGGTGGCGACCCAGCTTCCCATACTGGGGTCGATTGATTTAAAAGTCCTCAATCCAGGAGTATGTGGAAGGTGGGAGCCCCAGGTTAGCCAACATGGGTCTTATAAAGGCTGAGCTGTAGTCGATGAAAAGCATTCTGACTCCCTCTTTTCTCAAGGTGGCTCAGTGCAGCGTGTAAGGCGGTGGTTATTGCATCTGCGGCGGATCTGTTCGGCCGATATGAAAACTGATGTGGGTGGTGGATGAGGGGAAGACAGGCTTTGATGTGTTTCAGTACCAATTTTTCCGAGCACGTACTGATAATTGGTGTGAGAACTACTGAGCGGTAGTTTCCCAAATTGGTAGCAGCTGACTTCTTGTGTACTGGGATGATGGTGGCCGTTTTCACACAGGCTGAGGCAAAGGTTTGTTCTAGTGAAAGGTTGAAAATGCCCGTGAAGACTGGTGCTAGTTGGTCAGCACAGGCCTTAAGTACTTTGCCTGGTATTCAGTCTGGTCCTGTGGCCTTCCGGGGGTTGACTCCTCGGTGTACACATACTCATATCCGCTACCTCCACAATGAGCTTTCCGAGCTTTTTGTGGGATTTACTCGAGGTTGAATTGATGTCACCGGGTGGTGGCCTTGGGACTCAAAGCGGGCAAAAACGTTTTTTGGTCCTCTGCCAGCGCCGTATCTGAGTCCGCAGCTGGCGGCAGCTCGGCGCTCACAGTTGGTGAGGTTCCATATGCTCTGCCACATTGTACAGGGGTCGTCAAGTTACCCTTCTTTTTCCCCTGTAGTATGCTTTGGCAGCCTTAATGTCTCTTCAAATTGGTGCGAGCTGCGCTGTAGAATGCCCTGTCACCGTATCACAAGGCTGCATTTCAGGCCTAGAGGAGTGATCGGACCTGGCTGGTCATCCACGGTTTCTGCTTTGTGAACACCTCCACAGTGACGGTAGCCATGTGCGTGTGCGTGTACATATACAGTGTTCCCTCGGTTATCGCGGTTGATGGCGACCGGGACCACCCGCCATAAGTGAATTTCCGCCAAGGAGGAATGCCCCTTCAAAAATGCTTAATTTGAATTCAATTTAAAAAAAAGAAATGTATTCTTTTTGTATTTTCTTTTAATTGTTTTTTTTACCCCCCTGTATACAGCACACCATATAGAATACGGGTAGAGAGAGTAAAATTTATGTTATAACAAAAAAAAAGTAAAATATGTCGTCCTAATGTAATTGTATTTTTTTCCCCCAAAAAAACTACGAAGCTCTGATTCCGCGGTGGCTGAACCGCGAAGTAACGAGGGAAGACTGTACATATTTCACAGTCTAACTTTGAATCCTGTTCACCCCAATCCAGTGGCTGGAGTTATTTTGTCAAATTAGTGTGCTCGGCGTTATACTGGGTGTATTGACAAAAGAACTACATATCCTAGTATGAATCGCACACGGGAAAATGAAGTCGCAGGCTGCTTACCGTAGTTGCGAGACCTGTAGAGAATGTTGAACTCTGTCGACTGATTTATTTTATTTTATCGTGATAACAATTTTAGTATTGGTCCATATCTAAAGCGCACTGGATTAAGGCGCCCTGTCTATTGAAAATTTAAGACTTTTAAGTGCACCGTATAGTCGTGAAAACACAGTAGAAATATACACACAACAGTGAGTCATGTCAGTCTACAGAAGTTACTTTATTTTCTATACTGTAATACATGATGACATTCTTTCTGAATTTTAACTCGTATGTAAACTTTGACATCTTGTTGGCCAAAAGGAATTTAAGATATATTGGAATTATTTTCAACCATAAAAATGGGTTGAACAGTATGTCTCCTTTAAGACATTGTTTCTCATTTTTCAAATATTTTTATTAAGTTTATGGAGTTGTGTCTGATGGGTTTTCAAAATAGATTACTTTTAGTACATTTATTTGTTTATCCACTGCATGTAATCTTTAATAATAACTGATATTAAACCGTTAACTACCAAGTGTTACCCAAAGACAGAGGGACGCGGTGGTCTGGTTTCCTTCATCCTTATTTGTTCACACTTTGTCTTTTGGTCATTTAGGTAAAGACGGAGGAGCAGATAGCAGCAGAGCAGACTTGGTACGGCTCTGAGAAAGTCTGGTTGATCCATAAGGAGGGCTTCTCCCTTGGTGGGTTAATAATGCCTGACATACACTACACAAACATGCACTTACACACATAGCCCTTCAGATTAGGCTATATCCACACTGAAGGCCAATTCTGTTCATTACACTTTTTGCCCATATTTTTTCTAAAACTATTTAGTTAATCACAGATTTATTTTTATTTTTATTGACAGTGTTGAAATATAAATAAATATATAAATAAATTAAGTATTTGTCCTTTTCAGTCAAGTATTATATCAAATACAAGACATAGCATTGTCCGTCGTTTTGCGCAGTTAACTCTGATTTTTTCTATGCCTGGCAACATATCAGAACTTTGGAATACCGGCCCATCAAAATAGAATGATGGAGGATCAGTATGGGATGCTCAATAATGAGCCTGGTAAGCTGGTCTGCCACAGCAATTGAAATAGAATGTCGCAAAGTCTGTACATTTCACAAACTTGTAGTAGTGATGGTCATTTTTACTGACCAAGTTCACATGGGGAAACCTTTAAACCAAGGGTCTCAAACCCGCGGCCCGCGGGGCAAATGTGGCCCCCGGGATGCTAATTTACGGCCCGCGTCTTAATATGCAAGGTTAATGTCGGCTTCCACAACCCAAATCGTTCCGTAACTCACCCAACATTTCCTGCCAGTTTATGTTTGCCATCAGACATCTATCGGTCACAAGCCACTTGTGAACCATGAACTTGTTTTTGTTGAGGTGCCTCGGTGTAGCTCAATTTCCATTTTCCACCACGTAGCAGATAGCGTCCAGTTTGAACTGTGGTTCGGATCTCTTTGCAGCTCCCATTTTCAGGGCTCAAACAAATATTGTTTTGCACAATGCCTTCCTAAATATGTTTCTATTGGTATGTGCTCTTTTCTTGCACCCCTTTTTATGTCAGGCCTTTTACTATATTTAAATTGCATTTTGGCAAGAGACGGAGTGTATGTAAATATTCAGCCACATAAACACATGCTTTTGTAGGTCAATAAACCTGAATGTGACAAGAAGATATTTTAACTGTTTAGCCACATTGGTGAGAGGTTTTATGACACACTGCCAACCCTGCAATGTCACACTGCCTTGACACAATTTTTGGGGGTTTTGAAACAAATGAATGATCCAGCAACCTGTTGACTCTATTTGGTATCTTTGGGGAGAGCTTCAATATTCATGCAATCAGCATTGATGAATGCTGGCTGATCTCTAACTATAATTTTCTTTAATCTATATACAGCAACAGTGGCAAAGACAGATCCTGGCTCTTTGCATGAAGGCAAGTTGAAAATCAAACTAGAGCATGATGGAACGATACTTAATGTGGATGAGGACGATATCGAAAAGGTGGGCCATCAGAGAGAACAGTAATTCCCTCCTTTTTTCTCTACAGTTCTCTTCTGCTTAATCAGGAATGATAGGCATCTTGAATAGTTTTTGTCATGCATTTTATGTATATTTACACTAATGTATACCGTACCAATCCACCTAAACAGGTGCTAGGACTGAACAAAAGCAGGGGGCAGAGGGGTGTTGGACGATGGCTACACGACAGAAAAATAAGCCTCAAGCGCAATAGTATTATATTAGAATTTTCGTACAATAATTTTATTTATTAATTATTATTATCACAACCTTTCTCATTTTAAATAGGAATTAGAATATAAATTCTCGTTGGCAAGTGGTCGCGTGTTATCCTATTTTGAGGACATTTGTGTGCATCACTTTTGTAATATTTTGAAGGGAATACAAAAGCAAACAGCCCATTAATAGTGAAAGTCAGGTTGGAAGCGGGGCAAATAGTGACAAATCGGGACAAGAAAGGTATCAAACTTTAATACAAAATTAGAATTAAATTAAGTGTAAGGTTAGATTAAATTTATTTTTGAGTGTGTCTGTGTTACGGCTGGCAGCCTGGACACACACTATGTAGGAGGTGTATGGTTTCTTTTTCTCTACAGGTACCTGGAGCTGTGGCTCCACCCCTGTGACAAAGCCCTGCCCAGGCCAACACAGCTGTGACTACTTCCCCATCATCCCTCCTCCAATTAAGATTCACTTCCTGCCTTTATTTAAACCCTTTTCATTCTTCAGTTCTGCCCTTTTTTGCTGAACTGCTGACTTGCAGGCTTGTGAGTACGTTACTCCTTGTTATATTTTGTGTGTTGGCGAAGTTAATGATTTTGGGTTGCATGGGGGGACTTGAGATAAGTTTAGACACCCCGGGGTATACATATAGTTTGTGCATTTAGCCACGTAGTTATTCCCCTGTCTAGACATTATTACATCAGTTTGACAGTGGCACCCTTGGGTCTTATTTCCTGTATTTTGTGGGTGTTCATTTGGACACCTGTCTGGGAGGGTTTTTTACCGTGTTTATTTGAGGGTGCCACTTTAATATCTCGTGCTTCCCCTATGTTATCCCGCAGTCTGAGTTTTTATGGACTTTGTTGTAAATAGAATATAACTGAAGGCTACTTGCATTGTTTGTCTGGACTCATCCTTGACCGAACCTGTCTGCTGTGGTAGTTGCAACTCCCTGGTATATCTTACCCCAGGGGGAGTCGTAACAAGTGGGGGCTCGTCCGGGAGATCATTAAGATCTGTTATCACAGCAGCAGTTTGGTCAATGGTGGTGCGGACTGCATGTACAGTAGGCTGGTGAAGGCTGGGCAAGCAGTGTTGAAGTAGGCACATTTAATAGCTATCATTCAGTGTAGTGTAGTGTTGTAACTAACTAGCAGGATGGACTTTGATGCGGAAGAGTTCCTTTTTCAACTTGGCACTGTAGATCAGATTGACCAGTGTAAGAGGAGAGATCGTTTAGGTCTTGCCGCTCATCTAGGGTTCACTCTGTCCAGGACTACCAGGCTAGCTGATTTGAAGCAGGAGGTTAACCATATATTAATAACAGAGCAATACTTAGGAGCCACAGCGGGAGCATCTGCGGTTGTTTCCTCTCGGTCTCTGGTTGATTCTGTGGAATCAGGCGGGGGGGGGGGGGGGGGGGGGGTTAGGCAGGGATGGTGTCACCTCTAGTGTAAAGGCTCTAGTTAGAAATCCCAGGGCTGGTTTAAAAGGAAAACCAGAGGGATATGGTGCTGTATCTATTGGGGAAGATCCCCACATTGCTCTAGACATGTTACATATGCAAAATGAGGCTAGGGATAGGGAGCTTGCCCATCAGATAGCCCTCAAGAAAATAGAGAAGGAGATTGAACTAACAAGACTGGAAGCAGAACTCGAGAAGCTCCAAAATGGCAGCAGTTCTATGGACGACACTCCCTTCTCCACACCCTGCTGGAGTCCACGTATGACATGGAACCAGCATGGTAGCCAAAAGGAGCAGAAACGATTGGCAATGGAGGAAGAGAAGAGAAGGCATGAAGAGAGAGCAAGACAGGAGGAAGAGGAGCAGAGAACCTTGCGACATCCTGGTATATCTTACCCCTGGGGGAGTCGTAACAGTCTGCATCGTAATCCAAGTTCATTTAAATTTATTTAGGTTGTGTTTCATGTTTGTCAAAATCTGTAAAATTTTAGTACTATAAAACACTTTTCAGCAATAATAAACCACTAGTTATGTCTTACCTAGTTAATAGATGGCAAATTAGAAGAAATTAAAAAAAAATTCAATCCAATATACTATTTTTGGTATTTTTTCAGAGGGTTTGAACGAATTAATTTGTTTTTAGTTCATTTCAATGGGAAATGTTTGTTCGAGTTACGAGAATATCGACATAGCTCAGTCCTGGGACGAATTAAGCTTGTATCTAGACGTACCACTGTGTTAGTAATGGCTTAACCGAAATACACATTGAAATTGACATAATATACTATAACAATGAGCGAATGAGCGCAGATTTGTTTTCCTATCTAGATATACGCTACTGTCATCATTCACCACTTGGCGGCTTTAGTACATCTCGGTTATTTATGCTAAGTTAAAAATAATCATAAAATGTCAAAATACACGCTAAAACTTGCACGCGAAGATGAGATAAGAAATGGAAGAAGTCAGGGCACCGCTCCTTCGGCGCTTAATTGGGTGGCATTCCGCGCTGAAGAAGTGTTATTTCACAATAGAAGAAGAATGGCCAAATAATATAAAAAGTCGAGAAGAATAACTTTGCCTTTTCCTGTTGTGTTGCGAGTGAATTTCACATCGTGCGCATCATTTGTGGAGGAAGACTACGGTGAGCCTATTCCAGCTTTGTTTGGCTTTTGTATCCCTATTGAAAAAGCTTCCTAAACGTCCCGAGGCATCCAAGGCATCCAATGAGCCTAGGGGGAAAAAGACACATGATGACAGTGAATGAAAAAGTTACATTGCTTGATTTGCCAAAGGCTCTGCTCGACATTGCGGCTTAAATAAAGTTACGGTGCATTATATACAAAGAAAGAAGCGGACATTTGGAGAATAGGAACAATATCATTTTCCAAGGACACCAAGTGAGTGGTAACCATTAAGAATAAAAAAGAATGGACCAGCATTGGGAGGCCATTTATGCCATCGATGAGGCCGTGAGATGGGATGATGAGAGGATGTCAACACACTGCTCGAGAGATCCTACATCACAGTTTTCCAATAATCAACATGTCACCATGTCCGGTCTACACTAATAGCGATTCAAAGCTACCTGGTGCCGCTGCACCTTGAAAAATAAAGCACTGTTGTCAACAAGATCCCGCAGCGTGTTCATACTTTCCATTTTTATGAACAAATGAGCTACCTTGTAATATCTTCTTTTATTTATTTTAAAGCGAAATAAGGGAAAACAATCCATTGTACTTAAACAAATGTCAGGTTTGCCATTTAGGCATCCCCAAAAGCATGCAAAAAGAAAGAGTGAAAGCACTCTTTAAATTTTCACTTGCAAGGAGGTCGGAGGGTCACTGAGAACTGCTTGTCACAATTCCCAAGTGTCATTCTGACCGTACTTTTCTGTTGTTATTTTTTATCAAATTCGGAGGCCCTGAATACATGGACATCTCAACTCTAAAGGGGGAGGGATAAAACTATTGGGACAGCTGAGTTTGCAAAACACATTCACAATCTCATCACTAGAAATCAAAACAACAAGGCGCAAGCACTCGAAAAGGCCTCGGCACATTTTATTTAGATTAGATTATCACGAGTGCGTTGTGAATCACCCGAGTTACAAGTTCTGACTAATGACTCGTCTTGTGCGACCTCAGCGTGGCAATCGATTCAGAATCGATTGCATTGGTAGCTTCTATCGCTATAACATTTTCGTTTAAATTTTTATTAGTAAACCTGACTAAACCACTCGCCTTTTTTTTGAAACAAATTCTATGATTTCTACGGTTGTTCTAAAGGAAGTAAGTGCACAGCACTAGTAATTTTTATCAATATGCCAGCTCGGGTTAAGTGCAAAATGTTCTAATAAGAAACCCGGACACTCGCAGAAGTTTATTGGTTTGTATTTGCCGAAATATCCCATGTTGAAGCCATCTCCAAAAGGAGTGAAATTTGCGCAGACCGAAATTTTTCCCATTGAGGCGTTTCATAATCTGAATACTTTTTATGTAGAGAGACTAGTAAGATGAGGCACCACTGTAATTGTAACTATAATTTATCCTCTGTTCCTATTTAGAAAAGTAAGTCATTGATTTGACCTTTACTTTTTTTCTTTCAGGCCAACCCTCCATCATTTGATCGGTCAGAGGACCTGGCTTCACTCCTCTATCTAAATGAATCCAGTGTGATGCATTGCTTGAGGCAGCGCTATGGAGGAAACCTCATCCACTCATACGCTGGACCCAACATGGTGGTCATAAATCCCATCAGTCCAGCCTCAATGTACTCAGAAAAAGTAAGTGGAAAGTTAAAAAGTGCACTCTCTTCTTAGAGGGTAATTTTTGATTCCCAACACCAAACATTTTTTTGAATTGTGTGTAGTAATTAAACATTAATTGGGATTTTTGTGTTCATTTTCTCATTGGATAGTGTTTTTTATAATATTGGTTATCACCCAGTATTATGATGACGTTGTGTGCAAAAACCTAATGGATGTCAAAAATAAATTATAGTGCCATACATACTGTATTTTTGTTATTTTCACACTGTAAGGCATACCTGACCATAAATTCCACCAACAACATTTGACAAGAAAATCATTTGATTTGAATTGAATGCTTTTATTGTCATTATAGCATAATGAACGTAAAATCTTTCACCACGCAGTGCACAAATAACAAAAACAAATCAATCAATAAATAAATTAATATGTGGCCCACCGGTGGGGAGAGTGGTTAGCCCGTCGGTCTCACAGTTTTTGGGTCCAAGGTTCAAATCCAAGCAACGTCCACCTGTGTGGAGTTTGCATGATTTCCCCGTCCTGCGTGGGTTTCCTCCAGGTACTCCGTTTCCTCCCATATTCCAAAAACATGCATGGTAGGTTGATTGGACACTCCAAATTTCCCCTAGGTATGGGTGTGAGTGTGCATGGTTGTCTGTCTCCTAGTGCCCTGCAATTGGCTGGGCACCGATTCAGGGTGTCCCTGCCTCTAGACCCGAGTCAGCTGGAATAGGCTCCAGCACCACTCGTGACCCTAATGAGGATAAAGCGGTTCAGAAAATAAGATGAGACGAGAGTTTCAGTCAAACATCTAAAAATCTGTCCAAGTCCTCATCTTCTGTACCCGACAGAGTTGGCCAACAATGCTGGGTTACATAACATTGTCAGGGTTGGCTTGTTCTTTGTGGGGTTTCGTGGTAGTAATTCTAACTTTGACGAGAGCTCAAACTAGAGTGCTCTCCGGCGCTTTCGCTCAGGTATAGACAATCCATTTCAAATCGTCATGTATCTCGTGCGGCACTGCCTGCCTGTCTTTGTATGGAATCTCTATGTTGGCGGCCATCCGACATTCGTCACTCCCAAGCCATTCGCAAAGCTATTCCTCCTCGCTGTTAAATTCTGTTCCATCCATGGCTTCAGTCCATTTACCAAGCGTTCACACCCACATTCTGTTATCATTCACATCAGGCATTTCCTCTGTATAGGTGTAAACTGCTGTTTCTTTGAGTATTGAGTGTTTTTGAGGGTTAAAAGCGCTACAAGCACACGGAAGTCAAATGCCTTGCCACTCGCCTGGGATGTTTTGAATGGATTTACTGTAACGATTGTAATACGCTATTTTTCTGCTTGGTTCATCGCAATAAGTAGAGTGTTGGCAAGAAATAAAACCATGTGACTATGTCAACTATTGACGCAACAACAAGCACACAGGATCAATATATAGTACAGTGGCACCTCAACATACGAGTTTCCCCAACATACGAGCAATTTGAGATACGGGTAAAATATCGGGCAAATATTTATCTTGAGATACGAGACAAATTTTGATATACAGACGCTCCCCTACTACCTCTACTTACGAACGAGTTACGTTCCGAGCGCTTGTTCATAAATTGAAATTGTTCATAAGTTGAAATTGTTCAAATTGAAGTTGATTCAGTACTATATTTTGTATTATAATTTGTTTGAGGCCTATATAGGTATATTGAAGTTTTAAATAAGTGCATTTGTATGTTCAAGGCTTGTATAAGTAACCAGCATTGGTTTGTACTGAAAAAAACATTTTATAAAATGGAGAGAATACATACAGTACTGTATACATACACTAGAGAGATGGAGAGAGATGTACTAGAAACTGGCCAAAAAAAGCTATGCAATGACGATTGCGGTTTTCTTTTTTTTATCATAAATGCTGTAGCACTGTATGGCATCATTCAGTTGATTTGCAACCTTTGTCCAACATTCAAAATTTGGGTCCTGCTGCTCGATCTTTCTGTTTATAAATGGTACTGACGGTCGAACAATTCAAGTTGGATTCCCGTGCAACGCTCACAACTTTCTCACGCGCATAGAGCTTCTTTATTATTGCGACTTTTATTTCATATGAAATGGCTTGCCTCTTCATTGCAAATCCCTCACTAGAAGCCTTTCGCTTTTCACTTCCCATATTGAATAATGGATGCACGAGATATTTAATGATAAAAATGAAAAAGGTTCTTTGCGTACTGGAGATACATCACTCACTTCCACAACATTCGCACTGCAATGAACCGGGCAGAGGAAGGTGAATGAATGCTGGGTGAGGTGAGCTCTCACAGCGCCAGGCGTCGGTATTAGCGGCAGAAAGAAGCACTACTCGGAAATAGGCGCGCAATACAAAATCGAACTTACGAACATTTTTGACATAAACACAATTTGCAGACATGTTTGTATGTACTGTTGTTCGTAACTTGAATGTTCGTAAGTAGGGGACCGTCTGTACGAGCATAAAGTGGACGAGAGAGGCTGCTCATAAGAACATCATGGTCACTCTCTTTCTGGTCGCAACTCCCCTGTGTAATGTCTAACCCAGACTACTGAGGAACTGTGCGGGTAAGAAGAGTGACTCTGCATATTCTCTACCCCGGTCCCAGTCTGCAGAAGTTCCCCATCTTGTCGAAGACTTCCTGTGTGTTCCAGTTTTATCCAACTTTACAATGTCTTTTTCTTGAGTCTGTATTCGTTTTTGCTACTGCAACCAAGATGGCGCCGTTCAAGTGGCAGCCGGTGGCGGTAGCTCCGTCCACTCATGTTCGTTATGTGTTTTTGCTGCTTTTCGGTCTTAATGATTAGATTTGGTGTTTCTTATTCATCCCATTTACTTTGATTTGCTTTGTACTTTGTGCTTTTGCTTTGTAGTTCTGCGGCCTTGCGACTGTACTGTCTAACTTGTAACTGTGTTTTTTTTTCTGTGTCTGCACTCCGCCTTCTTGCTACTGCCTCAATGAAACGGAATGAATAAAGTTATCCAATCCAATCTAGAGTGCCAAACTTGGGTTGGCCCGCGGGCCGCATTAACGTTAACTCGATTTCATTTGGGCCAGACCATTTTAGATATAATATTTTGTAAAAAATCAGATCACCATATTTTCACACCTATAAGGCGCACTTAAAAATCCAAAATTTTCTCTAAAATGGTCGTAAATTGGCCTTTTTTGTGCACTACATTTTTTTATGGCCCTGACCGCTTGAGTGACTGGTTTTATTTCTTGACAGAATGCTACTTATTGCGATCAACCCAGCGGATGTTCACCCTAAAAATAGCCTCCCCACGCAATCCAACCATTATGGCAGGGATCTCAAACTCAATTTACCTGAGGGCCGCAAGAGGCAGAGTCTGGGTGAGGCTGGGCCGCATCAGGATTTCCACAAGAAAAGCGCTGATAAAACATTCCAACGTTATCAAATAACTTTATTTTTTAACATAAAATAATGAATTAAATAAATTAACTTAAAGATGAATAAAAAATAAATCAATAAGTAATAAAATAATAATAATAATAATAATGAGAATACAGTAGATATACAGTGGCTGGCTTAAGTAGAGAAAATTAATTATTTTTATTTTGTTTCAAATGTCTGTATTAACAGCTCTTTAAATTTTAACTTTCTGAACTTTACTTCTTGCTGCTAGAGACCTGGCAGCGCTTCTTCTCACATAGCTTAGTCACATTTGGCTTGAGGGAGGAAGCAGTGGAGACCCTCAATAGAGCTTGAAGATGCTCATCATTAAGTCTGGACCTATACTTGGACTTATTGAAGTTCAAGGTGGAGAAGAGTTTCTCACACAAGTGTGTGCTCCCAAAAGGCACATGGTCCGCTTGAAGATTCGGGAAAGTTCAGGGAAGCTGGGGGTCAACTCTCTCAAAAAATGTCCAAGCTTGTCTGCTTCGTCACTCACCTCTCTGAACTTGGCTTTGAGTGCAGAGTTGCACTGCAGGTCAATGAACTCCATTTGAAGCTCAGGAGGGGAATCTTGCACATCAAATGAGAAGGGGTCCGCAAACATTTGAAATGTGGCTTTGTATGTCTTGAAGTCTGCAAATCTGTGATCAAATTCCTCCTGCAGCTTCGAATTGGCCTCCACATATTTCTCACCACTGAATTGTGTGCCTGCATCCACAAGAGCCATGCATGCTGGGAAATGGAAAAGGTTTGCCTGAGAGAGCTGGGCTTTCCATAACAAAAGTTTAGTGCAGAATGCTCTCACGTTGTCATAGGCAGCACTGACAAGTTGCCCGTAACCTTGTAGCTTCTTGGTTAGTACATTAAGCTCATGTGTGTTATCAACAAGAAAAGCTAAGTCCATGAGCCATTTGGGATCACTTAGCACAGGAACAGCAACCCCGTCTATCTCCATGAAGTCTTTTACTTCTGCTCTCAACTCAAAAAATCTCTTCAACACATTTCCCCTGCTGAGCCAACGTACCTCAGTGAAGTAGAGCACATCCCCATGTTCAGACTCCATTTCCCCCAAAAAAGCACGAAACCTTCTATGCTTTAAGCCCCTGGATCTGATTTGGTTGATGCATTTCACAACGACAGACATCACATTGTCAAACTTCAGGCATCTGCTGCAAAGGGCCTGCTGATGGATAATGCAGTGGAGAGCTATGGCCGACTCCACACCCTCCTCTTCCAGTTTTTTTTTGAACAAGTGCTACCAGTCCATTCTTCCTCCCAATCATTGATGGGGCTCCATCAGTTGTTATTCCAACAAAGCTCTTCCATGGCAAACCGGCATTCTGAATGGCATCACACAGCTTGTGAAATAATTCCTTAGCGGTGGTCTGGCCATGCATTGGAATTATTGTGAGCAACTCCTCCAACACTTCAAAATTGTCATCAACACCACGGACATATATTGCGAGCTGGGCAGTGTCTGTGATGTCTGTGGTCTCATCAAGAGCCACTGAATATACACTGAAGTTTTGCGCTTTCTCACAAAGTTGACCATAAATGTCACTTGACAGTTCAGAAATGCGCTCTACCACGGTGTTGGCAGAAAGGCTGATGTTGTTGAACTGACTTTTTTTTTCTGGACAGACAATATGTGCAGCCTGTAATATGCACTTTTTGATAAATGCACCTTCTGTGAATGGCTTGCCTGCCTTGGCAATCAGCTAACAAACGGCATAGCTAGCTTCGACTGCTGCATCACTTTCTTTTGTAGCCTTCTTGAAAAAACCCTGTTGCCTCAGAAGACTTGTCAACCTGGTTGGCTCTCTTATCTCCCTGCTATTTGTCGTACTCCTCAGCATGTCTCGTAGCATAATGACGTTATAAATTGTATTCCTTGTGGACCGCAACTTTTTCAGTGCAAATGAGACACGTTGGGGTGCCCCTGTGCTCAACAAAGAAATATTGCACTCCCCACTTTTCTTGAAACTGTCTGTGCTCATCACTGACCTTTCTCTTCACGGCAGGCTTTGAAACAGACATCTCCGGGGCTGTAATATGTGTTTACACTTGGAATGAGTCTCAGAATGAACTTTAAACTTTCAGTCGCGCGGTTCTGTGGCGCATGTGCACTTTCGATTTGACGTTTGACTTTCAGTCGCGCGGGTCTGTGGCGCATGCGCACTTTCGCTCTCCGATCGTATTGGATTACGGCCGAGCGGTGTGATCGGCTTCACGGCTTCTCCTCTGCCCAGCTGATTGGAGGAATGAATGAGTGAGTGAGCGAGGCACTGGACAGCCCGGCCAATGTCCCGCCCTCCAGAGCCGTATACTTCACCGTGATTGGTTCATCCAGCTCCGAACACCGTGTCATTCATATCAATCTTGCTGGCCGCACGGACATTAATCTTGCATATTCAGACGCAGGCCGCATTTGGCCCGCGGGCCGCGAGTTTGAGACCCCTGCATTATGGTAAATCCATTCAAAACATCCCAGACGAGTGGCAAGTCATTTGACTTCCGTGTGCTTGCAGTGCTTTTAATCCTCAAAACACTCTCAATACTTAAAGAAACCGCATATTATAGCTGCACAGAGCAATTGCCTGTCATGAATGACAACGTAATGCGGGTGTGAACGCTTGGAAAATGAACTGAAGCCATGGATCGAATACAATTTAACAGCTTTTCTAACGTCTCGGGAGTGATGAATGCCAGATGGCCAACAACAGTAGTACGGGCAGCTAGCGTCACACGAGTTACATGAAAATTTGTAATGAAATGCCGATGCCAATATAACAGCGAGGAGAATCAAAGGCTTGGGAGTGATCGCGAGTTACAATGGTGTGTGGATGATTGGGCTCAAGTGTCTTACTGACAGTGGAGCATAGCATGTTGAACGCCAAATTCTCTATAGAAGATACAGAAACAACTTGTGTTTAAAATTTCAAAGAAGATGTGATAGGTATTGTGGTAATTATCAATATCGACTGATAATTATTTTTATCGTGATAACAATATCTGTCATATCACACAGCTCTACTGTATGTTATTTTTCTCCATGTCAGGTGATGCACATGTTTAAAGGGTGTCGGCGTGAGGACTCGGCTCCTCACATCTACTCTGTGGCCCAGTTGGCCTACCGCAATCTTCTCACCACAAGGCAGGACCAGTCAATTGTACTACTAGGAAAGTCTGGTAGTGGAAAAACCACTAATTGCCAGCACCTTGTCCAGTACTTGGTCTCTATTGCTGGCAGCACGGGTAAATTCTTCTCTGGTGAGTGTTTTATGCATCTGATTAGACACTGTTGTCACATAAAGTCAGGAATATTGCCACAAAGATTGAAATTGTGTGTTTTTTATGGATTTGTTAAAAAGTACATTGTATTTTCATCTCATTTAGCGGAGAAGTGGCAGGCTGTCTACACAATCCTTGAGGCTTTTGGCAACTCTTCGACCTCGATGAACACCAATGGCAGTCGTTTCTCTCATGTCATTTCGCTTGACTTTGATCAAGCTGGACAGGTTGCGTCTGCATCCATTCAGGTAATAAATATTTTTTAACGCACCACCGTGTACGATGGTTGGCATAAATTACTGTATTTTCCGCACTGTAAGGCACATCTAAAAGCCTTCAATTTTTCCAATAGCTGACTATGCGCCTTATAACTACAGTATATATGCGCCTCGCAACTGCAGTAAGAAGCCGGCGACTCCATTTTCCACCGTGCGCGGTGCATGCTGGGATATATTGTTCTTTTGACTCCAGCCTATAAATTGCCGTCAGCAGAGCATTCAAAGCTAGACTGCGATCCATAGATTATATTTGGAGCAATATTGAGCCGCAATATGTCTCGCAACTACGGCAAGCAGCCACCGTGTCCATAAGACTGCACCGGACGACATACGCCACTATTTGCCAGTGGATCGTAAATGCCTGGGCTGATATATCACTTTCAACTGTGGTTCGAGCTTTAAGGAAGGCAAGAATTGTCACTCAACTGCCAGACAACCAATGCGACACGAATTCGGTTATTGAGACGGAGGCTGGCGTGCTGGAATGCCGCATTTACCCAGCTGTTCAATTTCGACACTGCAGACAAAAAAATCGGGGGATTCATAGATGTGGAATGAACTGATATGTGAGCTTTATGTTTTTGAAAATATTTTCTCATTCGTAACGAAGTGCGCCTTATAGTGTGTAAATACGGTAATTAAAAAATACATAAAAAAGAGTGTCTTTTGCTGTTTTTTAAACTTAGACAATGCTGCTGGAGAAAATGAGGGTGAGCAGACGCCCAGAGAATGAGTCCACCTTCAACGTTTTCTATTATATGATGGCTGGGGCTGATAGCACACTGAGGTAGATATACGCCCACTGTATCTTTGTTGCCAAAACAGGTCTATCTAGAAAACCGGCATTTTAAATCACCCATTAACCTCCTATTTGTCAAAGTTTCGTGTGTATTCATTCCCATATAATATCAGGTTAATGTTTGTCATCCAAATAAACACAGTTTGATCATTGTATTATCCCAAAAAACAGGTTGATGATTGTATACACTGTTCCCTCGCTACTTCGCGGTTCAGCCACCGCGGACTCAGAGCTTCGCAGATTTTTTTGGGAAAAAAAATATATACAGTGTTCCCTCGCTACTTTGCGTTTCAGCTATCGCGTGCGCAGAGCTTTGCAGATTTTTATCTGGGAAAAAAATTAAAGATATTAAATTATAAATTATATCATCTTACAAGGAGTTAACATTTTAAAACACAAAGAATTCACGTATGCGCAAAGCATCATGGGGGATCACAGAAGCATCACGGAAGCATCACGGAAGCATCACGGGAGCATCACGGAGCATCACGGGCATAAACGCAAGCTGATTGGCCAGCTGAATGCTCACTGAATATACTCGACTCCCCATTGGCCCATTCACCACGGGTGCCCATTCTCAGTCCACGCCTATCTCGTGCTATACAGTACGCTTCTCGCCAAGTTAAGCGTAAAAGTTTTGTGAAGCCCTTCGTGTTGCCTCCCAAACACTCTCCATGCACTGGTTATTTGGATCCGTGATTGTAGGGCGAAGCAAATCAGCCTGAACGGAAACTCAATCTGAAGTACGGCTAAATCTTTGTTTGATGCAATGGTGCCTGAGGGTGACGACAACAACATTCTAGACGAGGAAGAAGACGACGGTAACGACGACGAAGGTGATCCTCTGCATGGTGCCTCAAGCCAGACTAACCCACGACCGTCTTGAGGACGCCAGAAATACCCCACATTCCAGAAGGTCTGGATCCACCCCACATTCATTACTAGATCGTTGAACCGTAAGGCTGATGCGCTAATCACCAGTCCTATAATTTGGTTTGTTTACCCATACATTAGTGGCCCGTAAATTTTCATCCCAGGTTCAAGACACCATCCCCAGTCAATCAGCATGAGCGACTGTCATGCGAGTGGCTGCGTTTAACTATCTGTTTGCCAGCAATGCAATAACGGAAAAGTCGTGACACATTGAAACACACACCCCCACTCTAGTATTTTAACCGCTTGTAAAAAAGTTTACCCTCATGTTTCGCATTAACTTATACCCTTTATAATGCTACCAGTTTAGCTGTTTGTACTCAGAATTGAGGTGGCAATAGTTTCACCTCTAAGGTTTTTTTCTTTTCTTTAATTTGCACTAAAATTCAATTCACAGCCGTCATGATCTAATGGCCGACTATCAGTTTTTTTGAAAATCCCAATTCCCTCTAAGAGCATGCCAATCACCTTTTAACGTGGCCATCCAAATTTGTTTCAACTCCATCCAGGTGATAAGTCTGTCTAATCTCCACCATTTGTAAGACAAATTCCTCCACATCAATTTTATGCGACATGACGTCATCTATGGCCTTTATCACGTCGACTTGAGTCCAAGTTCTACGAACCAAAATAACACGGGACTGCTCACTCCCCACATTGGGGTTGGCAACCTTGATCACGGTCGAATTTTGCCCACATTCCATTTTATTCCTAGACAACCCATCTACCTAAAGCGTAATTTGTTCCATACCATGAAAGGCCCCACTATAGTATTTGGGCATCCAGCGCCAAATAGAGCCTATTTACATATTTGTCTCAAATTTGTTTTAGATATGGGGTCCCCATTTCCCAAATATTCCAGAATTCATGCGACAAACAATCTGTTTCTTAGCCAGATTTTGGAATTCGGAGAATTGCTCCTTTCCCCTTTATCTAAGCTTGTTATTGCCAATCGTTATCACTGTAACATTCAGGCGTAGTAACCCCATAATTGCAATGCTATGAATTTCAAGCTAAAGTTCTCTTAATTTGCATGCCCTTACAGCAATAGAAAGCAACGTCATTTGGTTGTATCATTTGATCAATGCTTACCCAATCCGTAATATCCTTAAAGTCATCAATACGACCTGTGCCAAAGCATATTTCCTCCCGCCAGGACAACAGACAATGTTCTTCAAGTGCTCTTTGATAAACATTCCATGTTACTCCAGCTTAGGGAAATTCTGCCCATCCTAAATCAATTATTTTACCTACTGCAGCTATGTACAATTCACCTAATTATTTAGATGAATGCCATGAATTTTCTCATGCCACTATTGCATTATTAATTTCCCATCTGATGTCATTAACAGCCAAATAACACTCAATATCTAAGATATACTTTGCAAATCACCTCATACAATGTTTACTTAAGAGCCATTTCCCATAGCTCCCTTTTCTCACAATAAAAATCTACAACAATTAAATTACGGAAGTCAACCTTTTGCTAGGGATTTCCTAATAACAATGTTCAATGTTTAAAAAAAGACCCTCAAATTGTCACCAGTATACCATAATATTGGAAATTTTTCCATCCTTGTCTTTTCTTTAACCAGCCAACCTCCTAGGTTAAAGTACTTTGAACAATCCAACTTTTCAAAAATAGTATTAGTATTCTTTTATCCTCCAAAAGCTAGTTTCCTTTAATGAAGAGCCCTTTGAAATCCACAATCGCTCAAAAATGACTCTTTTGCTCTATTCCCAAATCCAAAGCGTTTACCAAATCAACCTTTTACTAAACTGATTTTCTATCACAGTATTATACATTTCTGTTTAAAACCCGAAAAATGAATGCGAAAGCATTCGCATAACCCTGCATTCCTTGCAGACCATGTATTGCTCTTATTATGAAATGTCCAAACGGAAAGCGCCATAAGCCGCTAACTATGACCTCCACTTTTGCTGCGAAAGCAGCATTCTTATCTTCTGTTTACAAACCAGCGTGTCACCACTTGAAACGCCGCCTCTTTTTTCTGTGCCCAAATATAACATGTTTTAGAGAAGACAACCATTAATAAGTCAAATTAACCTCTCTTCCGATATCCAACTATATCACAATATTTTGCCAAGACCCCATATTCAGAATATGCTGCAAGCACCACAATATTATAGCAAAAACCCATTTTCTGCCCTCAAGTTTGCTTCAGCACCCCCAAGGCCAATTATTATTATTGCAATGTCTTCACTGAAGGGATGCACAAAATTTCAGTCGTTTACGCGGTCTGCGCGCAACCGAAAGCCTTGTTTTCAGAGACCTTTTAGTCCAGTTTTTGCAAATGTTTTTTTAAAAGTAGGTTTGGTGACCTCTGGGAACATGCATCGTTTGTTGTACTATACTGATCATCCCCCCCCCTGTTGAGACATGGCTCCTCCCATGGCTCAATTTTGCAATTACTTCAAACAATGATTGTGGGATGCATGGTTTGTTTGCATAGAGGCCGTTCTCGCGTTGAGTGGCTCTTTCCACCTCCCACTGCAGCTTCTCTTTTTCTGGTCGTTTATTTTAACCCTTTCTAGAAAGGCTTAGTCTCAATTGAAAAGCTTTCACCTTTTTTGCATATGGAGACAATAAGACCAATAAAAATAGTTTCCAATGGTTTTATGGCATTGCTTGCTGAGCAATAATCTTTCCAATCTATACTGGAGTGGTTGGCGTTTTGCTTTATTATGTCAGAAAGTTTATCTCACCTGTCTCCTCAAACGTTTCAACTGAGAAAAGCTTCTTACAGTGTAAAAGGTGGAGGATCTGCATCCCTCTCTCGGCTATTTTCACGTCAGTTGGTTGGTCAGCAATGCTTGGTATGGACGTTCCCACTTTAAGGCACCACCTGGCACCACCGTTGGTCCGTTTCCTGTGTAGAAGCACAATCTCCTTCTGCCAACCCAAATTCAATGCATTTCCTTCAGGATTTTTTTATTTATTTATTTTTTTTCCATAATTTGTCGCTGCCATCCCTGAAAAAGGGCTTATTGGCAATTTCAGGAATCCATTTGCAAATTTCCAAATCCTTTGCCGCCATCCCTTAAAGAGGGCTTATTGACGATTACAGAATTCGATTTCAAATTTCTAAATCCTTTTCCACCTTGATATCTAACCGATTGATTATATCTCGGTGGCCAGCCAATCAAAAACACAAAAAGACAGACAAACATTCATGCTCACACTCATAATCAGACATCAGTGGTCTGCAAACTTTCATCACTGATGAAGAGCGCCATCCCAAGTCTAAGCTTCTTGGCAGCTAATCACCTTTTGCTGTCCTATCAGCAATAATCACTCCTAAAGGAAATAGGTCGACGTCATTTGATTGACATCAACTGATGATTATGCAATCCGTATATCATTAACAACCAAATAATTCTTAATACTTAAGGTCTAATTTTCAAATTACCCCTATATTGCTAACCTTTTACTGGCTGAATTCCTATTGACTCATCTCACCCCCACCAAGTAGACGATGTTTACTTAAGATAAGAGACATTTTCTGCAGGAACACAGCACACAAAATATTATAACTCCACTCTACACTCCTCAAGTCAACTCTCTGCACACCTTCAGCTGCTTCTGCTACACTTTCTTTTCTATTCACTTACAAAACTCTTTTCTTCAACAATTCCCTTTCTATGCTCATCAAACCTTTCACATATCTTTCATACTGAAACCATTCCTATCCACCCACCGCGGCAGACAAGCAACTTCCCACACTACGCATCCGCACATATCCCACATCTAGCAACCCCCGGATGTCCATTCTGCAGTCTGACAATAAACCCACCTACCTTGTCACTTTCCGGATTAATCACTTACTTAATAATTTAAACAACAATTCTATTCTAAATTTGCAGAAATTGATCTCTACTTCGTGATTCACCCAATATTTCTGAAAACACCAAGACCGAAAAGTCCCCGACTCAATCTTGTGTACTTATGTTGGTTCTACCCAAAAACTATAATGTTCGACGCACGCTGGTCCTGGACCAAAAAACTATTATGTTCGACGCACTCTAGTCCCGGACCAAAAAACTATTATGTTCATTTTAAGATCATAAGCTGGTCCCTGACCTGCAAACTGTTAATCCTACCGCGGTGATAATAGTCATTCAAATTATCACACTTCACGGAGACAGAAATCAAAGGGTGAACTCACGATCTTTCTCGTTCCGAACCTGCTCCAGTTCGGGGTACCCGTCACCAGATCACTGGAGTGGCGAGAGAACAACTGTCGGGTTGATCCTTTCAATGGAGGATGATGTCGTCGTGCTCTGTCATCGCTCCGGCAATTGTTGGCTGTTTGGTCTCGGGTTTTCGGCACCAAAGTATGTTTGGTCTGAAAATACAACTTCAGGAACAGGCTAAGAAAGAGTGAGATCAATTTATATGGAAAATAGGTTTATTACCAGACTGCAAAGCGGACAGTGAGAGTTCCTACAGTGGGGTCCTGTTCAACGCGATGTTCCTGTAACTATTTGAATGACCAGTGAGTGTCCTAAATGCAGGCAAAACTGACAGTTGTCACCAGGACTTTGGACAGATAAGTTTCAGTCATGTGCAGGGCAAAAGGTAATTGATCAGTGTCGGACAGTTGAGTATTTGTGCTGACATGTCAACCCAATCACAAGACTAGGATTGATTATTCAGTCAGAGAGTTGGGTGTTTATGCTGACATGTCAGCCATAAGGATGACTACGATGCCGTTATACTCACAAAAACTAACACAATATGAACAAGCAATTGCAAAGAGACTTTTTCTTATTTTACACGTCACACCTGGATTAACCAAATCAAATACCGGTGTCTCCATTAATTTTCTAGCTCAACATTCTCATATCCAAAATGCACAATCCAAATCATTCTAAGCCGACATTCCTTGTTTTCAGAGACCTTCTAGTCTGGGTAATCATGTAATATATACCCCCATTTTCTACAAATTATCTCTGATTTTTGTCGAACTTTACCAATTCTCTTCTCCCTCTATTTTTGTTAAACTTCCTCCGCTCCCGTCACCTATCTCGGTAAATATTTTCCCCGTCAGCCGAGGAGGCCCCGCTATTTTTCCTTTCCAAACAGCACTTTCCCGCCGCCTCGGTCTTAAATATATCCCCGTCATCCGAGGGAGCCCCTTATTTCGCCATTAGTGTCTGTGGAACAAGCCTTCACACATTTATCCATTCACATATTATATATATGTATATTACCTCTATGCTTTAGTGCATATATTATCCTGCAGGTTTATCATTTCATGCATTTTAAGATGGCCAGCAAACCCATATTTATATATCCATAAATATAGCTGTCTAATATTTTAAAGCGCTTTGTCTTTCCACAAATTTCCAATCCTTACAAGGTAGACGTATTTTTTTGGATCGTCATCCAAACGCGCCTTACCACACGTGTTTCCCATATTTTACTTTTTTGTAGTGAGTTCGTGTGCCTCACACAGTTAACTCTTTTTCTTTTCCCTACCCTTCGATTGTTTTCCTTAGGCTTATCTTTATTTTCTCCTTACTTCAGAGCTCACACATACACCATACAACGTTGCAAATATATTCGTGCCTACCCAGAGACACAGGACACTTTTCAACAAAATGGCCCAAACTGTACCTGCCATTGATTAGTATAAACACAGGGATTTTATCGCCGTCACCCAGGACGCGAGTCACATTACCCAGAATGGACCTTCACATTCAATGTCCCTTTATCGCATTTGGAAACTTCGTCACAACATGCAGACATTTATGTGGACTTACCAGAGACCGCCCCAGATGTCTCCCTCCAGCAGGATGAGTCTTCAACTGTCGAGAATCCAGGCCGTCAAGGGTGTTGAAGACGCCGTGCGCACGGTCTCTTACCAGATGTCGAACAGTAGTGCCTGGGTTCCCGCTCGGGTATATTGACCTCCAAGGCTCAGAAGGACCAATTGATAGGTTCATAAATAATTACCCTTCTGATATAATTATCAATCACTGCAGACAGACATCTCATTCAATTATTGACATTTAATTAAATAAATTGTATTTCTGATAACACCTTATAAGGGTAGATACGTTAGAACGTCAAAACTTCCTCCTGATCTCCAAAGTATCTCCCCGAACAGTAATTCCCTTACGGCTTTAAAGCCATAAATCAAAACAATTACAAGGTTATTGATTAATTCAAAATGCGTAAGCAAAAACAACATCTGTAACTATAATAACAATCAAGGTATTTTAACAATAACAAAAGAGGAAACTAAAAACAAACTTCATTTGGATTAAAACAATCACGCCTTCATTTGACATAACAATTTCATAAAGAAGCCCGAAGTGCGTCGCGATGTATGAACACTATGCGAGTGTTGCTGCAAGTGATAGATATCCGTATCTGCTGGTAGCCAGAGTCCTTGACGACTCCTTGCTGCAAACCCAGATCAACAGTTTGAAGCCCGATACTGGGTGAGATGTCAGATAAACAGCCCTTGTGAGAGAACTAGATGACTGATTACGACCCCAAGCACTCTTCGAACAATTGGAAGAATGATTTAACAAAGAAATTATTAAATACACACAAATATAATAGTATCACAGAATAAACCCAACAATTTTACTTTGCCACCTCCGTCGTACTCTGAGTGTGCTGACTATCCACGGAGATCCTGGTGGTCTCGAGATTTCCTCACGGATATTGTAGGTCCGTTGCTAATCTGTTGTGATTATATATCGCATGTCCTCTGAGAGTAATTAAATAGTGGCGATTGTAGAAAAAGTATGCCTCGCAGATATTTGTAAATAATCGGACTGAGAAAACAAAACACCAAACTGGAGAGCATAGAGCCGCGCACCCGTAGGCACCGCCATCTTCATCCACACAACACTGCAAAAATGCAATGCTCGTAGAAACATTACTCAAGGGAGTTGCGACCAGAAAGACATTACTCGAGGGAGTTGCGGGGAGGAAGACAGTGCCGATGATGTTCTTATGAGCAGCCTCTCGTGTCCGCTATATGCTTCTATATCAAAATTTGTCTCGCATCTCAAGATAAATATTTGCTTGAAATTTTACTCGTATCTCAAATTGCTTCTGTTTAGGTATGACTAATTTTCAACTTCTGATTTAAAAAAAATATCAGACAACTTGTCTTAGAAAAAAAAACAAGACTATCATTCATATAATATCCTTATATATTATACATTATTCATAGAATATCATTTTTGATCATGATGTATGATACAACAATATACATATATCATTGAATTTTAATGATGTGGCATTTAGGTGTGAGTATTTTCTAATGCCCTATCGTGATATTATGAGCTGAACCACTCAGAATGTCAATATTCTTTACATGAGTCATGTTGAAAAACCAACTCACCACTCCAAGTCCTGCCGCCTTCTCTTCTAGAACAGAGCTACACTTTAACCACCTGGCTGAGACCAGTGCTTTTGGAATCATTCCACATTCAAAGGTAATTCTATCAAGCTGCTTGTTCTGATTTAAGATACCAGATTGAAAAAAATGCATATAAACCATTGCAGAGTTAAATGTTCCTGTAGCCTTTTAGTTTCAAAGATCTCAAAAAAAGAGCACACCAAACGCATTTCTGTAATTAATTAAATTATATCTTTCAATGGGAGAACACTCAAGAAATAACACTCTGATTTCATGTGCAACACAAAATATAAGACTGTTAGTGTAACAGGGTTTCAGTTGTGATTGGGGAGCAGATGTATTAAATTCGGTGTTGTCGCTCTCATATTGGTCACTGGAAGTTCAACATGGCACCTCATAGCATAGAACTCTGAGGGTCTGAGGAAAATAATTATTCTTCTCAATAAAGATGGCTTAGGTCGGCGTTGCTCATTACTTCGTTCACGATTGGCCAGTTGATCGACATTGTACTATTGGTGGATCGCCTGTTGTCTTCCTTCAGGTCTGAAAGATGTCTCCTGACATGTCAGAAGATTTATTCCAGATTCTAGAATTTAGATAAGAGTGGATCAGATTAGATAGATTGAAACTTTATTTCTTCCCGTATTCGGGAAATTTCCTTGGTTGCTGTAGCAAAACAGACACAGAAGACATTGTAGATCTAGGTAAAAAAAAAACTGGAGCCACACACGGGAAGTCCACAAAGTGGGGACCTTTTGCAGATGGAGACTGATGTTTAATATGTAGAATCACTCTTTCAAGATGATCCGCACAGTCCCTCGGTAGTCTGGAGGTGATTATCTTCCTTGCCTAAATCCTCCTAAACTGTCCTATCACCTGATCAGCAGCAGCAGCGAGGCCAGTGGGTGGCTTGAAAGCACACAAGCACACAACTCACCCGTTGCAACCCAGCAAGCCCCGACAGTTCTTTCATGTGACTGGGAGAGATGTCACGCTCCCATAACTATGATGGAATGCTCGGTCTGGAGGGTCGCCTCTTCTCCCGGCACTATCGTCCACTGCTCACAGCTGATCCCGCGTGCATGACAGCGGAGGCACGGCTGAACAGCTTCAAAGACGTCTAGGACTAGCACAAAGAAACCAAGCTATGCGACGGGTCGGGTCGAGGCGCAAAGGTCGCAAAACAACAAAGCAAAAAGCACACAGTACAAAGCAAAGTATATGGAATACATTAAGAAATATTAAAAACGAGCAAGAGCGGGATGGAGCTAACGCAACTGGCTGCCACTTGAGCGGTCCCATCTTGGTTGCAGCAGCAAGAAAGGATACAGACACAAGAAAATTACATTGTGTTCTCTCTCTTAAGGGAGTACAGGAAAACAATGGTTGCCACAAAGATTGACACTAGGTGATATTTGGAGATTTTTAACTTGGGGCTTATTCATTTTGGGTGGAAGCATTTCACACATTTATTCCTGTTGTTTTAGTTGTTTGGAAGACACAATCCATTTCTCGGATTATCCAAATTCTACACTTTATTACATAGTATCAAGGTGTCATTTCTTCAGTGTTGTCACATAAAACTAGACGATAAAACCATTATAGAAATGACAGGGGTGTACTCACTTTTGTAAGATACTGCAGATGACCAATCTTTGAACTGTTCTTTCCCAACATAGCCTGAGGATAAACAGAGAGCATCGCAGCAGTTTACCAAACTGCAAGCAGCCATGAAGGTGCTGGGCATTTCTTGCGAAGAGCAGAAAGCTCTCTGGCTCATCTTGGGAGCAATTTACCACTTGGGGGCTGCTGGAGCAACAAAAGGTACTATCAATTTATTTTTCCTTTACTTTGCCTTCCTGATGGATACCAGCATTTTAACTCCACATTTTGAGCAAACAGTATTTCACTGGTAGCCAGAGAATATTTTCTGAAAACCTGCTACACTAAACTCTGCCGGGATAAAAAAATCATACAGTGATGCACAAAATATGCATCAGTTTGCTTCGTTTCACAGTTGAAATTAAACTCCCTCATCCCCTGGTCGTTTTAAATGTTTGTTTACTGTTTTTTTTAGTCCCTTTATGTATTTATTATGTTCCTTTCCTATTTTTATATGTTAGCGGGACGCAGGCAGTTTGCCCGTCATGAATGGGCCCAGAAGTCAGCATATCTTCTTGGATGCACATTAGAGGAGCTGTCTTCTTCAATCTTCAAAAACCAGACTAAAGGCATGAAACATTCAACATCATTTAGAGGAGGACCAGATGAAACTTGCCAAGGAGACGCAGGTATAAACTCCAATTGTCATCCTTGATCTTTTTTTATGTGAATTTGTGTTAATTGACCCATTGAGAGAATGTGGACATTGACCTTCAGTGCACTTTTGTACTTCCACTGAGAAAATTACCGTATTTACTCTCATATAAGCCGCCTCGCGTATAAGCCGCACCCTTAAAATTGTTGAATTTTAAAATGTCATGTATAAGCTGCCCCCTGATTCAGAATGTTCACCTCTATATTCATCGTTTTAATAGGGAGTACAATTGTGTCACTTTGAAGTGTAAATCTTAAGAAAAATCATCACATATTTTTGAGATACCGTATGAATCAAAACTACATTATTGGGGTCAATATCATGAGGTTAATATTCCACTTTGTAAATGCAAAATATCAAATTATTGAATTTTAAAAAAGAAATAAGTCTATTTTGAGGATCTGATGATTTTCAATGACAGAAATTACAATTTCACAATGATATAAATTTCCTGTTTTTTGTTGTTTTCATTAAAAGGCAGGTTAGTAAATTGCTACTTCTCATTCAGGCACATGAATGGTCATTTTTCATGTAATGGTGTTAAGTCACGTAGGGGGACAGCTTGGGGTCCTAGAGTTGTAGTTAGAATTGTAGTTCTTTTGCATAGAGTACAGTGAATATTTTCAGTGGAGTTTTCAATGTTCATCTAAAAATTGACTGTAACGCGTTCACGCAGAAGAATGCCATCCAGTGTCAATTCATTGGAATTCATATAAAGGGAGCTGATAAATCATCTACGTCTTCGTCTCACTCTCTAACTGGAGTATCTGTGTACATGAGGTGTCCCACAGCGCTATCAATGAACACCGCAACGCTAAGATAATTCACTAAGTTTTATCTGTTCATTTTTCCCCTACTTTGAAATAAATTGTGGGGATTTGTCTTAGTCACTTTATATTTGTGCATGTCGTCTTTTTATGCGCATATAAGCCGTACCCTCAGTCAAAATTTTTTGTCCGACAAGTGCGTCTTATATGCGAGTAAGTACGATAATTTTTTCCATAAGTATATTCTTAACTTGGGTTTTTCGCAAGTAGACACAAGTAGGACCCCCTCAAAAATGTTAATCTCAGGGCCTCCTCCCGGTGGGACGTCCCCGGAACACCTCCCAAGGGTGGCGTCCCCGGAACACCTCCCAAGGGTGGCGTCCACGGGGCATCCTGTTTAGATGCCCGAGCCTACTCTTCTAGCTCCTCTCGATCTGGAGGAGTACTGACTCTACTCCCAGCTCCTCTGGGATGACTGAACTTCTCACCTTATCTCTAAGAAAGAGTCTGGACATCCTGCGGAGGAAACTCATTTCAACTGCTTGTATCCGGGATATTGTTCTTTTGGTCACAACCCACAGCTTCTGAGCATAGAGATGGGTAGGAATGTACATCGACTGGTAAATAGAGAGCCTCGCCTTTTGGCTCATCCTGGACCCTTCACACTATGTTGCGAATTGTTCTATCGGGAGATCACGGCCTGATGAAGTCAACAGAACCCCTCAACGCTAGATAATATGTCCATAAAAGTTATGAACAGAATCTCTTATTTAGGGGAGCCCTGACAGAGTCCAACCTCCACTAGAAACGGGTCCGACTTACTGCCGGCTAGACGGACCAGACTCTGACACCGGTCATAAAGGGACCGGATCCCGCGCAACGGGTTCTGGAACACCATTCTCCGGAAGTACCCCAAATGTCTCCCTGGGGAACACGGTTGAACACCTTCTCAAAGTCCACAAAGCACGTAGACTGGTTGGGCGAACCTCGCTTGCTAATTGGCCACCCAGCACCCGTCAGCTTCCCCCGGAATCCCATGGGCCAAAAGGGCCTGAAATGACTCCTTTTTAAGCCTGACAGCATCCCTACCACCAGTGTCCCCAACCACGTCAGGCACCGACCACCGTACGGCCACAGCTGCGGTCTGCTACCTCAGCAATAGAAGCACTAAACATGGTCCACTCAGACTGAATGTCTCCCTCCTCTTCCCGAACATGAGAGAAACTATCAGAGGTGAGAATTGAAACTGCTTCTGACAGAGGACTCCTCCAGGCATTACCACCAGACCCCACAAAACATTTAGGTCTCCCTGTCCTCACCATCAGAGCCAACTCAACACCAGGTTGTGATCGGTTGAGAGCACCACCTCTTTACCCACTACATTCGGTCGCAGGTCCAATGACATGACCACAAAGTTGATCATCAAACTGCAGCTTAGGGTGTCCTGATGCTAAGTGCACATATGAACACCCTTACGCTTGACCATGGTGTTCATTATGGTCAATCCACGACGAGCTACCCTTTTGTCCACCGGGGTAAACCCCAACAAACAGGCACCAAGCCGGGGTCCAACAAGTATGGCCATACCCGCTTGGCGATTCTCACTCTGAGCAACTCGAGAGTGGAAGAGTATCCAACCCCCCTCGAGACGAGTGGTACCAAAAACAAAGTTGTGCGTAGAGGTGAGCTCTGCGTCGAGCCGGAATTGCTCAACCTCACACACTAGCTCATGTGAGGGGGAACCCACAACAACTCTTTGCGCTGTAACACGCGCTCACCAGTGCGCCCCTCCTCCAGACTGGCTCCAAAGTGAGGCTCCATCTGTTGACTTCTAGTCAGAAGTCACCAGGGATTGAACTCCATCTTAAAACTGTGAGGTGGATAAGGTTAATTAGAAATGGCAGAATGTTTAAATTTTTATTTTTATTTTTTTAAATTTTCTCCTCTGTTTTTTCATTTTTAAAAGTCACGGCTCTGGAGTGTTTGGAGGCCATGGCATCAGGACTATACTCAGAGCTCTTCACTCTGGTGATATCCATTGTTAACAGGTAATGCTTGTTGAGGGATCGAGTCTTTATTGAAATGAACACCGTGTAACATGTTAAAATTATGACCCGCTAGATGTCGCTAACTGCTCACTATATAGTACTATCATCTGTAACATTTTCTTTCCTTTATATTACTGTTCTGTAATTTTACGGTAACCTTTTATTCACCTTAAACATATTGTTCTGAACATAAACTATTCTTGTATTATGCTTATTCTTGACATGCACCCTTGTACTAACTAAATGGTATTTTTTCTCTTTTTTTTTTAATCGAACAATTGTTATTTGCGCACTTCCTGGTGAAGCTTTAAATATCATCATACGTCTATAATGACATTAAAAGCCTTCAATTCCTTAATTTATGTTCATTTGATTCCAGAGCTCTGAAATCCAGTCAACACTCTTTGTGTTCCATTTTGATTGTGGACACTCCAGGTTTCCAGAATCCTCATCTTCCTCAGCATCATCGAGGAGCTACATTTGAGGAGCTTTGTCATAACTACACCCAGGAGAGGCTGCAGACCTTGTTCCATGAACGAACCTTTGTCCAAGAAATTGATCGATACAAGGAGGTGCTGTCTGGCCTTCAAATACAGAACTAAACATTTGTATTAACAGGACATAATCATAAAAGCAAGGGAGTAACTGAATATGTACTTTTACATTTATGACTATAGTTTAGTTTTAGTGTCTTTTTAGATGTCTAGTTTATTCAAATCCTTTCTAAATGTTTTTCCTACATTGATCAGGTTCATTTAACCCAATCCAGCAAACCGTAACTGACTATTTTTGTGAATTATTGCTTATAGTGTAGATCAGTGTTTCCCCACCAGTGTCCCTGGTACACTCGTGTGCCGTGAGCGATGCTCAGGTGTACATCGTAATAAATATTGAGAGATTAAAGTTTAACTAATACGGGGTTAAAATTGAAATATAAAATCAGAGATTGTACTATAACAAGATTTAAATCGGAATATTTTAAGATTAAAGTAATTGTGTTGTTTATTTTTATGTAAAGTAAACTAGAAGCTCTAGAAGCTTTGGTTTTCCGGGCTTCAAATTTTGTCGACACCAAGTCTGGGTGAGCACAAAACGGCTCTTCTCGTCATGTGAGGTGGTTGAAGTAATATTGGGAGGATAAAAAATGCTACCTGAACTGGAAGTTGTTTGGTTTCAGGTTTGTCAACTTTTGATGATGTAAAGCATCTGTGAGCACATTACATTCTGCGTAATATTGGGAGAAAAAGTCCAAAATTAAAATAAGGTTAAAAAACGTTGCATTCATTATTTTAATATCTACACTAATGACGTTAGACCGGTGTGAAAAAAATAATTTTGTAATAATTTGAAGATTGTTTAATTACTGTTAATAAAAGTTTGATGAGAGCGACTTTATAATATTAATATAGGCGAAAAGTTTTAAATTAGTAGATTTTTAGATAGTTGTGCATTGAAAATTTTTCAATGCAATTTAGTGTGCTACAGCTCAAAAAAGGTTGGGAAACACTGGTGTAGATGACTAATCCCCCAACTTATTCCTTCCGGCATTTAGGAAAACATAGAACTTGCTTTAGATGACATAGAATCCAGTCCTTCATTCTCTGTAGCAGCGATTGACCAGGCGTCAGCTCAAGCTCTGGTAAGCAGAATCCTTAATGTCAAGTGTCGTTTTTAAGGAATCTCATTTTTCTGAAATTGAATGATTGAGTCTGAAAATTAATGTGATCATAACACAACCCACTTCTTAGCATTATTTTTTGTAAATGAGAGATTATGAATTGTACTTTTGTGATACAACTCCATCCATTTACCGTATTTTCACGACTATTAAGCGCGCCATATTTTTAGCCGCAATGTCAATAACGAGTGCTATTTCTGTATTTTAGACACACAAAGGCCGCGCCGTTCCTTTAGATCCAGCCAGGCATGGAATATATATATTAATTATGGATATCGAACCGTATTAGCGCTATGGAAGCAGCCCCAGACGCTATTTCCGGTGCGCAGTGACTGCTGGGATATATAGTCCTTTTTATCAATACACCCAGGTTGATGGCTGTGATAACTTGCACTAATAGTATCAATATACTACAACGGGCAACACACTAATTTGGTGCTACATGCACCAAATGCATGCTATACCCGCACCCTAAATACACGTTTTTAAAAAGGCAACACAAGCATGATTGGTTGTACTTAATTTAGCCATTTTACAATGTACTCGCGTCATCATCACATACAAAACCATCAAAGTCTTCATTATTTGTGTCCGAATTGAACAATCATCAAAATGAGTCATCGAAAACGCCGAGTTCCCTCTCTTTGTTTTCAGAGTCACTGTCTTTGGCATTTGGCTCCACAGAAATGATGCCGGCTTTGGCAAAAGCTCGAACAAAAGTGCAAGCAGACATGTTCGTCCAGGCGGCCACAATCCATTCGCAAATAGTAGCTAGCGTAACTAGCCTGGCGCTGCCTGCCACCCTTCGTAAAGCTGTTTTTATGCCGACGTCCAGCTTTTTTTCAAGCATCAGTTGTTAGTGCCTTTAACAACTGTGCAAGCAGACACGTTCGTCCAGGGGGCCACAATCCTTTCGCAAATAGTAGTTAGCGTAACTAGCCCGGTGCAGCCTGCCACCCTTCGTAAAGCTGTGTTGATGCTGATGTCCCGTGGTTTTCAAGCATCTTTTTTTGTTAGTGCCTTTTACAACCGTCCAAGCAGCCATGTTTGTCCAGGCAAATCCATTCGGAAATAGAAGCAGCGTAATTAGCCCAGCCGGCGCTGCCTGCCACCCTTCGTAAAGCGGCGTTGATGCCGATATCCAGCGGTTTTCAAGCATCTGTTGTTAGTGCCTTTAACAATCATGCAAGATGACACGTTCGTCCAGGCGGCCACAATCCTTTCGCAAATAGTCGCTAGCCTAACTAGCCCGGCACCGCCTGCCACCCTTCGTAAAGCTGTGTTGATGCTGATGTCCAGCGGTTTTCAAGCATCTGTTGTTAGTGCCTTTAACAACCATGCAAGTAAAAATATACATACAGCAGCTCTAATATTTGGTAACATGTCCCGTGGCCATTTTCACTTCAATTACCGTAATTTTGTGACTATTGATAGATCTGAAAATACAACTTCAGGAGCAGATTTAGAAAGAGTGAGATCAATTTAAATAGGAAATAGGTTTATTACCGGACTGCAGGATGGTTGGAGAATGCTCAAACAGCTGTGAACCATTCACAGTCTGTCGTCCTCTCAATTCCCTTTGAATGAACATTGGGTTAGTCTTTATATAGAAAAACAGGGCATAGTATGGTTTCTATGACAACGACCAAACTCTGGGCAAAGTCTGATCAATCATTGACAAGTCTCCATGGCAACGACCAAACTCTGGACAAAGTCTGTTTAATCAGTGTCAAGTTCCCATGACAATGACCAAACACGGGGCACATTTCTTTGTACGATGTTTCTATACTTACAAAAACTGGTACAATAAGAACAAGCAATTGCCAAGGAACATTGTCATTTTATCTTAATGTTATCTTACAATTCCCCCCGCTTGTAAGTATAAAAACATTGGAACTTCGTTTGTTAGCGACACTACTTTTGAACAAAATTCATCACAAATTATTTCGAACTGGAGTTTAGACCGACCAGAAGGGGGCGAAAAGCCTTCACGCAGTTGAGAGAAAATTGCTCCCTTGACCTCCCGCTGGGGAGATCGCCTCATGGTCGGGCGTCTCAGAATAGGAAAGACATACCAATCAATGTTAGACAGTTGCACAACATCAGGGTTAGATCGGGATATGGATTGTTGCATGTGTATATGAGTTCGCATTAGCTGGGTTTCAACAATCATGGTACGTTCGAATGTGGCATTAATGGTATATTTGATCAAAGCTGAGAAGCAGGGTAAACAACAGGTTAGGATAACAAACACGAGAGCAATAACAGTTACAAATGGTACTAGGGCTTTCAAAAGTGGGCGGTGTCTATTAGCCTGAGAGGAACCAGTCAAGCCATCCCCGCTGTGGAACCGGATCTCCAGTCACAGCGCTCCGCATGTTCTTCATAGCCTGCAGGGCATCATTGACCAAGCAGGACGCGTCGGCAGGGATCAAGGCGCAGCATTAGTGTCCACACACCTCCTCGCTGAATGACCACTCCGTCAAGAGCAGGGCGGCCCTGGACAATCACCTGGGCCATGGCGGCTACATGGGCCTCTTGGCCTTGCAGCAGCCAGACTGATGCGCCGACACAGGCCCGGAACCTGCAGTCAATGGTCTCCAGACGAAGGGCGTTCCTTGCCACACCCACCCAGGGGAACAGAGCCATTAGGATTTTGGAGGAGACTGACCAGTGTTTGTGTTTGAGGGGCACATCCGAGTCCCACACTGGATCCTGGTCGTGAGCTCCGACACTCGTTCATCAGCTTGGACGGTGGTGGCCAACTTGGTGAAGTTTGCGGCCAAAATCACACACTGAGGTCCGTCCCCACGTGGAGATGACCAGCACTTTCTTTTTGTCGCCTTGACGAGTACCAGATCGCCTGGGGACAGAACCTCCTGTGTGGGAGACCGAGAAGATGTTGACAGATCATTTGCATTTATGACAATTCTTTCTTGGAACATTTTGCATTACCACTGAGTGAGAGAATCTGTTTCTCCAGTGTCCTCCACCACCTGTCTAAGTCTTACTGTTTGTCTTTCAATGAGTCCAGCACTTTGGGGACGGCAGCCCATAGCTTGGATCACGCAGCTCACGAAGTGAGCACCATTCCAAATGACTTGCGGTATTCCATGGCTTGGAATGATCATTTTGCATATGGCTTTTGCGTTTGCCCTGGCGTCCGCTTTCTTGGATGGGCATATCTCAACCGACTTGGTCAATGAACACCAGACAGTACCTGTATATGCCACCTTGGTTCAGCTCGATGAAATCCACGCTCAGGACCTGAAGACAGTTTCTGCAAAAATTTTAAAGTAGGTTTGGAGACCTCTGGGACTATACTATCCCTCCCTCTCCTGGCTCAATTTGACAATCATTTCAAACAATGATCATGGAATGCATGGCGTGCTTGCATAGAAGCCGTTCTTGTGTTGCGTGGCTCCTTCTGTTTCCCAGATATATACATATGTGTGTGTGTGTGTGTGTGGGTGGGTGGGTGGGTGCGTACGTACGTACGTGCGTGTGTGTGTGTGTGTGTGTGTGTGCAGAAAGATTCGCTTTTTCAGATCCATGCTGAGTTTGTCCCATTGTCGCATTTGTGGGCGTTTGCATCCAATTAGTCCTATTTAAATGGCCCCAGAGAAATCACCAGCTTTAGTGACTCATAGTCACTTACAAGAAGTTAAGAGGCCGTACTATGAAGCTCATTTCACTGACACATCTTTCTAAGTCGCCAAAATTGCTAATTCGTGTTGCTGTATGTATATTTTTGACACATGATTTGATCACTTTTTTGTTCACCCATAAAAAAGTCATAAAAGAACCAAACTTCATGAATGTTTTTGTGACAAAGAAATATCTGGCCCAATATCTATCAGAGAAAATCTGAGTTCTAGAACTAACTTTAAACTCAAAAGAGCCATGACATTAGGTTCTTCTGTAAACCTTTGACCACAACTGTATACACTTACACCCACACATACACGTACACACTCATACACACACAACTATCCCACACCTACACCTACACTTACACCTACACATACACACACATCCATACATACACATACACATTCACCTAACCCACACCTACATCTACACTTGCACACACACCTACACACACACTTACACACGCACACTTACACACGCACACTTACACACGCACACACCTACACACGCACACACCTACACGTGCACACACCTACAAACGCACACACCTACAAACGCACACACCTACAAACACACACTCCTAAGCACGCACACACACCTACATACGCATACACCTACATAAGCACACAACTACAAACGCACACACCTAAGCCCGCACACACGTGTACGTGCGCTTGAGCGCCCACACGCGCATTCACACGTACACAAGAAATAAAACCAGTCATTATTAAGCGATCAGGGCCGTACAAAATTTTAATTAAGTGCGCAGAAAAGGCACATCGACCGATTGGGCGCATCGACCATTTTAGATAATTTTTTAGACTTTTATGTGCGCCTAATAGGTGTTTCCAATGTTGCTTATCCCTGTGTTTTGAGTTCAATGAGTCCGTCTTCCAATTTTTGGCCACGTCGCCTTACTTCCCTCGGAACTCCACCTTCTCTTCTTTACTTAAAAAGCTTATTTTCCAGTTTCCTTCACTTGCAAACCTCGTTTAGGTTGAGAGACTTTGCTGCAGCTCAATTGCCATGTTCCTCCGCGTAGCAAATACCTTCCACTTCCATTCTGCCTCGTAAGCGTGTTTTGTTACATCCCATTTTTCGGGGTTCAGCCAATATTGTTTTGTAAACTGCTTACCTTCACAATGTTCTTAAATCCGGTAACAGTGTTCCCTGCCTGTGGTTTGTGTAGAACCTTTGTATCTTTTTCATAAAATCTGATTTTTCATGTTGTATATTTCAGGTTCGCACTCTGGCCAGGACTGATGAAGCTCGTGGCCTGCTCTGGCTAATGGAAGAAGAAGCAGTTAATCCTGTGGGCTCAGAAGAGACTATGCTTGAGAGGCTTTTCAGCTACTATGGTTCTGCACAGGGAGAAAGAAAAGGTGTGTGGCTCTGGTGCAACTGTCAATTTAAGCATCGTAATAATTATACAGGTTAAAGTGTTTATTAAATTTTAAATTAGTAGAAAATCAAGAAAGGTCTGGCTAAATAAGAGCTGTTTGTTTTGGAAGTGACCAGCCTAAATTTTCAGTGTGTGTGTGCAGACGTCCTTTTTTTAAATCTCTGAATTACATAGTCAAATGTAATTTTTTTTCTTCTCACATTGTGTGTGACTATGCTTTTCACATTTTTGCAATTGAACCTTTTTTAATCCAGAATTTGAATTCTAGATTTTGCTAAAACCCAAACAGCCTGGATTCGACTCCTGCTTGAAGCAAGATCATTTTAATTCAATCAGCAGTACTTTAAAAAAAAAAAACTTTACTTTTTTTTTACTTTGAATTCATTCATATGTATTCAATATATTTAGGTTCTTGCACATCAAATCTACTAAAAACATGGCCCACCATGACAAGAGTTCATCTATAGTCCCTGATGAACCATCTGTAGAAATTTGCGGACCCCAAAAAGTGCTGCTAAATCCAGCATGGGCCACTGAGCGACAGCCGTCACCTTTGCAGGATTCCCCCACAGTTCCCCGTCGACCACAACAACCCGAGGAAGGTGGTCTGTGAGACATGGAACTCGCACTTTGCGTAACGTAAAAGCGGTTCTCCGAGGGACGTTGAAGCACCTGTTGCACATGACACGCATGCTCCAGGTGGGTGCGTGAAATGATCAGAATGTTGTCCATATCTTGAAGTACTACATTGACCACTGCATGGAACACCGTAGGCGCATTGTAATGGCATGACTGGGTACTCAAAAGGATCCAGAGGGGTGGTCAAGACAGTCTTTCAATCATCTCTCTCCCAGATGCAAACCAGGTGGGAGGCATTCTGGTGGTCCATCTTGGTGAACATGCGGGTACAATGAAGGGGAGCAAAGGCAGAGTCAATGAGAGGCAAAATTTATTTGTTCTTAACTGTGACCGGATTAAAGCCTCAGTAGTTGACGCAGGGGGGCAGCAAGCTGTCCTTCTTCCCCACAAAGAAAAAAATCCTGCCCCAACTGGAAAGAAGGATGACCGAATGAGGCCTGCAGCCAGTGCGTCAGAGAAATACTGTTATTCTTCATCACTTCGCAGCTTCAGTTTATCACGTTTAATTTATATTTCCCATTCTCCCATTGTCCTGATCAGGTGAGAGGTTAATGTTACCGGCCTGAAGTGGTTTGGCTCCTTGGGGTACAAAGTCTTTGTAACCGGGACTACACAGGAAGTTTTCCAAAAGTTGGGGACCTTCTGCAGACTGAGGCTGAGGTTGAAAATATGCAGAATTCTTTGGACAGTCTCTCAGTAGTCTGGAGCTGAGGCCGTCCTTGCCTCGATCTTCTTAAGCTGTTTTATCACCCGGTTGACAGTAATGCAGAGACCGGTGGGAGAGAGGGAGGAGGAGGAGGAGGAGAAACAGGGGGGGGGGGGGGGGGGGCAGTTGCTTCTGGTCTGGGGGGTCAGGGGAGTGGAAGCAGAACTGAATCTGTAAAAGAACTTATTCAGTTCATTGGCTCACTCTCTGTCTCCGGACTCCGGGTCTCTCACTTTTGCCTCAATGGCCCGAAATGGTCTACAAGCCCCTCCACACCTCTTTGGCGTGGCCTCCTTGTAGTTGCTTTTCCAGCTTCCTCTTGTAGACTGCCTTTCCCTTCCTTATCTCTCTCTTCATTTCCTTCTGGACCATTTTCAGACTATTTTTCTCCCTAGATCCAAAAGCCCTCTTCTTGTTCAGGAGGGCCCTTAGATCCCGGTGACCCATGGCTTATTGTTGGAGAAGCAACAGTCCTTTTTGAAGGGTACAGTGTTCTCAACACAGAAGTTTATATAATCTGTGATGTAGTGGGTCAAGATGTCAATGTATTTCCCATGTGAATTGCACAGCACCTCCCATCAGTGGTCTCAAAACAGTCCCTCAATACCATGCTGGTGTCCTCGGTCCATATTTGTATGATACTCGTTGTAGGTTTTTTTCCGCACCGAAAGGATTTAGGTGGGGATCAGATGGACCAGGTTGTGGTCTGAGCGACCCTATGGGGAGCAGTATCCCTCCTTTGTGTTGGCATACAGCAGTTCCAGAGTTTTTTTGTTCCCTGGTGTGGCACTTCACATAATGACTGAAAGTGGGGAGAGTAGAAGCCAAGGAAGCATGGTTAAAATCACCGGAAATAAGAAAGAGAGACTGGGGGTGTGACGTCTGCAGCTGTGATACAGTAGCGTGATGCAGCTCGCGAGCGACTGCCGTATCGGAAATGCGAAAACTCCCGGGAGATCTAAAACAGCCTGATGCTAACAACTACTAGCTCAACATCTCGAGTGCAAAGTTGCTCCTTCACCGGGGCTACACCATCAGCTATTAATAAAAAAAGTTAGTACCCCATCTTTCTTCCTACTGCTCTACTCAGCATCTCTGTCCGCCCTCACCATCTGAAAACCATCCAAGGAGACGAGAGTCTGGTGTTAGTGCATTTAGCCAGGTCTCCGTGAAGCACATAATACAGCTTTTCCAATAATGTTGTTGTAGTTTGGTACACCGTTCGCTCTTCCATCTTATTGGGAAGAGATCTTATGTTCACCATAATAATAGATGGAATGCTGGGTCTGAAGCGTTGCTTTCTCTCCTGACATTTTCGTCAAGCTCCTAATCCTCTTCTCTTCCTTTTTAACTCCGCGGGGAGGTCCAGGGGCATCAATGTGTTGCTTAGCGCTAACACCTGATCCTTTGTGTAAAACAGCGGAGGCATGACTGAATGGGTCAAAAATATACTGTCCAAAATGTGCAAAGATAAACTGAACTAATAGATCAAAGACTGCCTCACGCGCAACTTGAGTCTTGAAGTACAGTCTTGAAAGTAAACTTGTAAAACATTAAAGTATCGAGTATAAAATATAAAGTAAAGTAACAAATAAAATCTTAAAAGACAATAAAACGTAAAAAAAATGGATAAAAAATGATGTAAAATAAGCTGTAAAAACAGAACACAAGTGAGGACTTAGGTAGCTACTACCACTGGCTGCTGCTTGAACGGCGCCTAAAGGAAAAAAAAGTGCGAATACACATTACGTTCACAAAGCAAAATCCAACTCATTTTTGCTCCTGTTGCCTTTTTAAAAGATACGCTAGCACACTTACTAACGTGCGTTTAATGCTAGCACAATCATTACAGCGCATCTTTTGAAATGAAGGACATTTTGCATTGACAAAAAACAGAAAATACGCCCGCAATTTTCAGGCGGTGTCCTATAGGTGTGAAAATTCGGTAACTATAAGTGTGATTACCTAAGTAAATTGAGTGATAATCCAAACAAGATAAATGATTAATGTGAGTACAAGACGAGTAAATGCCATAGGATCCCGCCCTCTGATAGTGGTAATCTTTGCTGTGGATATAACACCAAGGCAAGTCGTTTTAATAATACTGTGGTCACTGATATTTCAGAGAATATTGTGAACTTTGCCGCTCAGTAAACAAAGGCCAAAAGCACAAAAGGCCATTCACACAGGACCCCTTGATCTTGTGAAGCAAAAAACAGAGCCTTTAAACCAACACTTAACTAAGATGATCAACAAAGTCTGAAGTTTAAAAATAATGTGTTGATAGATCTGAAAATACAACTTCAGGAGCAGGTTATGAAAGAGTGATATCAATTTAATAGGAAATAGGTTAATTACCGGACTGCAGAATGGTTGGAGAATGCTCAAACAGCCGTGAACCGCTCAAAGTCTGTCGTCCTCGCAATTCTCTCTGAATGAACAGTGGGTTGGTCTTTACACGGGAAAACAGGGCAAAGTATGGTTTGTATGACAACGATCAAACTCTGGGCAAAGTCTGATTAATCAGTGGCAAGTCTCTGTGGCAACGACCAAACATTGGGCGAAGTCCGGTTAATCAGTGTCAAGCCTCCATGACAACAGCCAAAGTTTCGTATGACAACGATGTTTCTATACTTACAAAAACTGATACAATATGAACAAGCAATTGCCATGCGACGTTGTCATTTTATATTAATGTTATCTTAGTGTTTTTCAGTGGACCCATATCCAGGCTCTGCGATAATACTAAACAGATGGCTCAAACCACAGACAGTCATCTTATTCAGAATTCTGACTTAAAAACAGAACTATGGGATTAAAGTCAGAATGTTGTCTTTTTCTGTATAATTTTAATTATTAGCAAAAAGTTGGCCTTGCCCTTGAAAACACTTTATATTTTAGGAGCCAATCTCCTGGTGCGAGGACGGAAGCCCCACCTTTTTTTGTTGGGACACAGTCATGGAACGGACTGGGTAGAGTACAACACCCAAGGTTGGCTTAGCCAAGCTAAGCATAACCCTGCTTCCCAGAATGCAGCTAGTCTGCTGCAAGATTCCCAAAAGTAAGACAATTTTCTTATGAACTGTACCATCACTGCTTTATTTACATACTGTCCACACAATATTACACATTGTTAGCAAACTCATTCATTCATTTTTGGAACCGCATTTCCCTTTCAAGGGTTGTGGGGGTGATCGAGCCTATCCCAGCTAACTTTCGTGTAGGAGAACACCCTGAATTGGTGGCCAGCTGATCGGTCATACGATGATGTCAAATATAACGTAAAAACGCAGCTACAGGTGTGTTGTTGTGACCCCTTAAGGCGGGGGTCGCAAACCTATGGCACGTGAGCCAGACATGTCTCTTTTGATGGTCCACATAACAGTGGCAACGCTCTATCGACCAATGGGAGCCTTGCTTTGACACATTGCTTTGTTCGCGACTTCATCTCAAATGCACTTCATTGACCAATGGGAGATTCGTGTTGGAAACATAACAGGTTAAATGGCGCCGATACTAAATCAAGTACTGCTTTAATCCTATTTTTTTAGTATCTTATTGTTAGCAAGAGCATAACAATGTCATCAAAAGAATCAAAACATGTATTGTACTTTGTGTTGAAATGACAAAAAATGCACACATCTATTTTTACTTTTGAATTGTAGGTATGGCACAGAAGGAATTACCATATTTACTCGAATTTTAGCCACTTTCGTCGGACAAAAAATGCTGATTGAATCAATGGTACGGTTTATATGCGAATAAAAACATGCAAAAATTGCATTGATGCGTGACATCAGGAATTCGGCTGATACTTTCATTTATTTCAAGATAGAGAAAAGATAAACAGATAAAACGCTAAACACAATTTATTTTGACGTCTATGAATGAAAAAACAGACGTATCTTGCATAAAACATGAAAAAAACTCACATCCCGTCACTGCTCGCACATCCATCTTACTTACAGTGGGGCAAATAAGTATTAAGTCAAACACCAATTGTGAGAGTTATACGACTTGAAAAGATTAGAGAGGCAGAATGTGGACAAAAAACCCAGAAAATCACATTATTTGATTTTTAAATAATGTATTTGCAAATCATGGTTTAAAATTTGGTCAATACCAAAAGTTCATCTCCATACTTTATGTACCCGGAGGCCAAACGTTTTCTGTAACTTCACATGCTTTTCACACAGTTGCTGTTATTTTAGCCCATTCCTCCATGCAGATCTCTAGAGCAGTGATGTTTTGGGGCTGTCGTTGGGCAACACAGACTTTTAACTCCCTGCACAGATTTTCTATAGATTTTAGATCTGGAGACTGGCTAGGCCACTCCAGGACCTTGATATGCTTTTTACAAAGCCACTCCTTTGGTTGCCCTGGCTGTCTTGCTGAAAGACCCAGCCATGTCTCATCTTCAATGTCCTTGCTTATGGAAGGAAATTTTCTCTCTAAATCTCTCGATACAAGGCCCCATTCATCCTTTCCTTTACACAAATGAGTCATCCTTTGCAGAAAACCAGCCTTAAAGCATAATGTTTCCACCTCCATGCTTCACAGTGGGTATGTTGTTCTTCAGATGCAATTCAGAATTCTTTCTCCTCCAAACACGAGCACCTCTGTTTCTACCAAAAAGTTCTATTTTAATTGCATCTGACTATAACACATTCTCCCAGTCCTCCTCTAGATCATCCAAATGCTCTCTAGCGAACCGTAGACATGCCTGGATGTGTACAGTGTTCCCTCGCTACTTCGCGGCTCAGCCACCACGGACTCAGAGTTTCGCGGATTTTTTTCAGGAAAAAAATTAAAGATATTAAATTAAATTATAAATTACATAATTTTACAAGATGTGTTACCAAAATATTCAATTAGAATTAGTAATTGTATCATTTAACCAAATTTTCAAACACAAAGAATGCACGTATGCGCAAAGCATCACGGGGCATCACGGGCATAAACGCAAGCTGATTGGCCAGCTGAATGATCACTGAATACTCGACTCCCCATTGGCCCATTCACCACGGAAGCCCAGGCCTCTCCTGATGCCCATTTTCAATCCACGCTTATCTCGTACTAGCATACAGCACGCTTCTCGCCAAGCTAAAGCTAAGCGTAAAAGTTTTGTGAAGCCCTTGGTGCATCTAGTGAGCCGAAGAAAAAGCGAAAGATGTTGACAATTACCGAAAAAGTGAGTTTATTGGACAGGTTGAGAGAAGGAAATAGCTACGCGAGCGTAGCTCGACAATGTGGCCTTAATGAATCCACGGTGCGGTACATAAAGGAGGAGAACATCCGCAAAACTGCTGCAATATCTTTCACGAAAGATGCCAAAAGGGTTGTGAACAGCCGGAATAAGGCCATGGTGCGAATGGAAAATGCACTGGTTATTTCGATCCGTGATTGTCGGGTGAAGAAAATCAGCCTGGACGGAAACTTAATTCGAAGTAAGGCTAAATCTTTGTTTGATGCTGTGGTGCCTGAGGGTTGTGACGACGAAGACAACGTTCAAGACGAGGAAGAAGACGACGACGAAGGTGATCCTCTGCCCGGTGCCTCACGCCAGACTAACCCACGACCACGTACGGCTTTCGCTGCCAGCAAGGGCTGGCTTGAGAGGCTTAAGCGGCGAGTCGGACTTAAGAATGTGTCATTGTATAGAGATGCAGCCTCTGCAGACGGAGCAGCAGCAAGGCATTATGTTGAGGATGTGTTCCGGAAATGATAGAAGAAAATGGCTATGTCCCGAAGCAAGTCTTCAACATAGATGAAACAGGACTCTACTGGAAGAGGATGCCGTCCCGAACATTTCTTTTCAAGGACGAACTTCTGAAGACAGGTTTCAAAACCCACAAGGATCGAGTGACTCTGCTCTTGTGTGGCAATGCAGCAAGATTCATGCTGAAGCCCGGCCTGATCCACAGGTCACTGAATCCTCGCACATCGAAGAACAAGAACAAAGCCTTACTGCCAGTGTACTGGATGTCCAACAAAAAGGCATGGATCACCAAGGCCCTCACACTTGATTGGTTCTTTAACTCTTTCATACCACAGGTAAAGCTTTACCTGGCTGAAAATGGACTGCCTTTCAAAGTGGTTCTCCTCATGGACTGTGCAGGAGGTCATGCAGCTAATTTCTACCATGAAGGGGTGCAGGTGGAGTTCCTTCCCCCCAACACCACTTCCCTTATACAGCCCATGGATCAGGGGGTTATTAGGGCCTTCAAAGCCCTCTACTCTACACCAGGTCGACAATGGAGGGTCTCATCTCCTGCATTGAATAGCCCGACGAGACCTTCAGCATGAAATCTTATTGGAAGGAATACAACACACCCACGTGTCTGACTAACATTCAGAATGCCCTAAAGGACATAAGAGAACAGACACTCATCTCCAGCTGGAGGAAATTGTGGCCAAAGAAAATCATTCAAGACTGAGGGTTTCACGCCTAATGAAATCCATCACTCTGCCGTTGATAAGGCTGTCAGGCTGGCTCGGTTGGTGCAGACTGGATGCTTCTCGGATATGACGGCTGATGAAATTACAAATCTCATCGACTGTCACTCAGACCCACTGACAGAGGAGGACCTACGGGAAATGACCAAGTCGGCGAGTGAGGAGGAAGACGAGTCTGCTGCCGACGACGACGGTGACGAAGCTGACGAAGGTGGCCTTACTTTACTCCAAAAAAAGGCCAAAGAAATGGACGATAACATGGTGAGGGCCGTCGAGTTTGTATGCACCACATAACACCTGCTTTCTAATGTGGAATAAAACACCCGAATGAACAGCATATTAGCCTGGTGATGGTTTTGTGCACGTGTAATACGTTTCTTTAAGCATTTTTGAAAGGGCATCCCTACTTCGCGGAAATTCACTAATCGCGGGTGGTCCCGGTCCCCATCAACCGCGATGACCGAGGGAACACTGTACTGGCCTCAACAGGGGAACACGTCTGGCAGTACAGGATTTGAGTCTCTGGCGAAGCTTTGTGTTTCTGATTGTGGCCATTGTTGCTGTGGCTCCAGCTTTCTGTAGGTCATTCAAAAATCAAATTAAAAGCCTTTATTGTTGTGAGGTTCATCAATAATTATACTTTAATATAATTATAAAACGATACAGGGGGACATCTGATTTAATTATATATATTTAATTAAATTGGCATCTCTGGTGATCAATTTGCAAGGGAGAATAAATTCCGTCCTCGTCACGAATGATTCTGGAAAGCAGCAATTTCTTCTGCCCATTTAAGGCCGCAAATCAAAACAATTACAAGGTTATTGATTAATTCAATTGCATAAGCAAAACAACAGCTGTAACAACCATCGCATATCAGGTATTCAATTATAACAATTAAAATTGGAACTCATAAACAAACTCCATTGGAAATTAAACAAACAAGCCTCCATTCGGCAAAACAATTCCATATCAGGCGAACCGAGCCTCTCAATGTAAAAACATCACGCGAGCATTCCCGGAGGTGATTGATAGCAAGAGTCCTTCGCGGCTCTTCATTGCAAACCCAGATCAACAGTCCTCGGAGCCCGAGACTGGATGAGATGTCAGGTCAATAGTCCTCGCAATAGGGCAAAACAATTAAACGTCCTCGGAGCCAGCTGCAGGGGGAAGTGGTCTTCGGTAACAGTTATACTGAGCGTTTGTTTCTGTTGCAAGCACATAATAATATATACATATAATGATTAATGCTCACATTTATAATAGTATCCCAGAATAACCCCAACAATTGTCATCATACACAGCTGCGTATAACGAAATTGGTGGTGCTACTCCACAAAGTGCGTTTTCCCAGTACAAGAACATAAATAAGTAATATAGTCACATCCTGGTAAGGTAAATTCTAAAATATTACACATTCTAAGATATTGCACATTGTTATTGCACAGAAGGGATTTTGTGTCGTGCTAACCCAAGTTCAAAGTCCTAATGGCTGTGGGAAAAAACTTTCCTTAAGTCAATTTGTCCATGCTTTGTGAGACCTTTAGCGTCTGCCAGAGGGTAGCAGCTGGAACAGGTTGTGACCAGGGTGGTATTTGTCCCTGACAATGATCTGCTGAGGTAGTGAGGCCTGGCAATGTCTTCCAGTGAGGGCAGATCAGCCGATTGTCTTCTGGGTGGTGTTAATCACTCTCTGCATGGCCTTTCTATCTGCTACCCTGTTTCCACTGTAATGCAGAGTGCCAGCATGCTCTCCACAGTGGCTCTGTAGAAGGTTACCAGAAGCTTAGTGTCCAAGTTGTTCCTCCTGAGTACCCTCAGGAAAGGATGTCGTTACTGGGCCTTCTTCAGCACTGCCGTGGTGTTGGTAGACCAGGAGAGCTTGTTCTTGACGTGGACCCCCAGGAATTTGAAGGACTGGAACCTGTCTACACATTCTTCATTTGTGAGGAGTGGGGCCAGATCTGTGCTGCGTTTGCAAAAGTGCAGGATTATTTATTTAATTTTCATGGTGTTAAGCGTAAGATTGTTCACCAAACACCACGAAGACAGTGTGTTGACCTCATGGTATATAGTGTTGAAAGCTGAGCTATAGTCAATAAAAAGCATCCTCACATAGTTCCCATGGTGCTCCAGGTGGCTCAATGCTGTGTGTAGAGCTACGGCGATGTCGCACAGTGGACCTATATGCTCAATAACCAAAATGGTGAGGGTCAATTAAGGGAGGGATTGTATCCCTGATGTGGCGGGGATGATGGATTGTTGCAGGGAACAATTGAAAATCTTTGTGAAAACACTGATCAACTGGTCAGCACGGGCTTTGAGCACCTTCCCAGGTACTCTGTCAGGGCTAGCAGCCTTCCTGGTGTTCACAGTCCGCAGTACCTCACTTCATTTTCCTGAAGCTTCAGTTTACTGCTGCAGGGTGGTGGTGGATGTGTTGAGACTGGGTCTGATACTAGAGAGTCTACTACAGAGGCATCTGTGTTAACAGACACAGTAGTGTCATTATAATTGGTTATGTGTCATATTCCCTGCTATATCTTTGGGTTATTTTCTGCTCCTCAAATTTCGTTGTATAATCTGCCTTGGCCTTTTTAATCAGCGCTGTATTGTACCTTGTCCCCTAACCTGAAGGCGGTGTTATGGCATTTGATGAATGCCTGTGTCTCACTGGTCATCCAGTGTTTTTTCAAACGGTGTGGGGAAATAGTCCTACAGCTGAGAAAGGGCGTCCTCAGGCCATGTCTTTATTATCTTTATTTGTGGCCTTGTTATTTGTTGGGGCTGCTGGTTGTGTCAGGTCTTTTAAGTGGGGGCTCTTTGCCAGTGTCTATTCTTCGAGGGGGAAGGATAGAAACTTCGGTGGGTGGAACTTTCCTTCCGCATTTGCATTGTGAAAATATACTGTATTAGTATTAGATAAAAATTGAACTAATGTCTATTTCTTTCATATTTTATTTTTTCTGTATTTAAAATGTCTAATGTATTTTACATATTTATTAAAATAACCCAATTTGCATTTTTTTCATACTTTGTCAGGAAAACGTATCTATAGTTCAAAAATTATGCTAAAGAGAAGACCTGAGACCCGTTTTAGATTCTGTGTCAGGTTTAAGACCATATACATTCAATAATATCGGAGCAGAGGAAACACACAGCCAGTCGTGATGAGAATTTAATTCACTTCATATGAAGGAGGAAGCCAGAATAGCCAGAGCAGGAAGATGTGTCCATCTTCCCGAATGACCGTTTGGAATTCCTGGCAACTCCCCACAGACAAACTGGTTTTATTAACACAGGATCATGTGACAGAGACGAACTTAAGGCGGGAAGGTGAACAAAGAAATGGGGGTGTTGTGATAGATAACACCCCCCTCTAACTAAAAGGAGTCGTGATGGCAGTTACCACAAGGTCGTGTAAAATTCTATTCCAGTGACTACACTATATAAACCAAAAGACATAATAATAATAAGCCTAAAATACATTCATACTTCACATTCTGCACCCTAAAAATATCTTAAACCAACTATCACACCTTGGACATCCAATGCTATTTTTATTTATAAAGTCCCAAGTGATTATCTTTTTAAAACTGCAGCGTCTAAGATGAAACTTTGTGTCACACCAAAGGAAAAACATCAGTGGCTTGTTTATGGGCCGTGCGAGTGGGGCGACAGTGTTGTCGGGCTCCATTGCTGGTCTAGAAGGAAGCTCACAATTAGCTCTGCGACGGGCCACCAGCATGCGGAAGACCTTTACTACAGGTGTAGCAGCAGTCAAGAAAAAGAGTTTGTGTATCCAGGTCAAACTTCAGGTGGTAAGTAGGTCTTTGGGCGCACGGTCTACTTGCCGAAAGACATTTAGCCAACTGACATCTGGCCGACAGCCAACTCGCCGAAAGACCATTTGGCCGAACGTAGAATTAGCCAAACAACTATTTGGCCGACCAACTATCTAGCCAAAGAACATTTCGCCGACGCGCTCGCCCCGCCCCCGGTCGTGTGTGTGTACAAGTTTTCAACCTCGACTCGCGGGCTATGTACGGCCCGTTACTGATAACAACATTCATTTAGAACAACAAGTTACAGATTACATTCAATTAGAATAACCAGTTACAGATAACAACATTCATTTAGAATAGCAAGTTACAGATAACATTCATTTAGAATAACAAGTTACAGATAACAACATTCATTTAGAACAACAAGTTACAGATAACAACATTCATTTAGAATAACAATTTACAGGTAACTAAATTAATTTAGAATAACAAGTTACAGGTAACAACATTCACTTAGAATAACAAGTTACAGGTAACAACATTCATTTAGAATAACAAGTTACAGGTAACAACATTCATTTAGAATAACAAGGACATTTATTCACGGCTAAACAAAGTAGTCATTACAGTGAGTACTATAATGACAGAAGAAAAATGAAGTTATTTCAGTAGATACTGTAATTTACACCATTGAGATTAATCTTTGAATTAAGGTTCTCAGCAAATCCTTTTGAATATATATTTCCTAAAATAATGGGATATTATTTAAAATTAAAATATATTTAACAGGTATATATTTCTGCGTATCTCGAACTCCAAAGAGTTATCAATTAGACAACTACTACAAGCTCAAATATGGTGCTGCTGCATAATAAAAATATTCCTGAAGTAGAACTAGATAGTCAGTCGGCCAAATAGTCGTTCAGCTAATACTACGTTCGGCCAGATGATCTTTCGAAGAATTGGCTGTCGGCCAGATGTCAGTTGGCTAAGTGTCTTTCGGCAAGTAGACCGGCCACGGGTCTTTTGAATACGACAACCAACATAAAAAATTATCCCAGGAGCTTTTTGTCTTGGAGAGGACCATGCAGAATGGCATATTTCAGTCTAGGGTTTTTTGTTCTATATGTTTCCCGAAATGTGTTTGTAAATATCTTTTTAAACGCACCGTAGTCACAAATGTTTTGAACATTGAATTTACATTCTATTTCAGGATGCCCTGATTGACATGGTACGTCGCTCCAAAGTCCATTTTGTCCATTGCCTGCTGCCCAAAGCAGAGACAGTGGGAGGAGGGAGTGAGTCACGTGTTACACATGGAGAGAGTGCAGATTCAGGCCTTATGACATTGGATGTGGCTCTTTTAAGAGCTCAGCTCCGAGGATCCAAACTGCTAGATGCGCTGCGCATCTACAGACAAGGTAATAAAGTGCAATATAGAATAAATTACATAAATTATATTAACTCATTTGCTGTCATTGACTGTGACGGATGAATCATAAATTAGGTTTTTTTTTTTTACAATGTTCACAGAGTAACTTTGTCAAATGATCCTAACTGAAACGAAGAAAAACATCAACAGCACTCCTTTTGTTTTATAGCCTTTAACATTTTTATCTTTATTAATGAACTCATTAACTGCCTCAGCAGACTCCCAATTATTTGGGTGGGGCTCTCCAGTAATCGGACAATTACTGCCAGAAAGCGACACCCCACCCCCACACTCTGTCCAAATGGAGATTTATTGCCATCAATGGCACTGAAATATGATCTTTCAATGCTAGCAGTGGGCGGCCCGGTGGCACGAGTGGTTAGCGCGTCAGCCTCCCAGCTCTGGCGTCCTGCGTTGAAATCCAGGTCATGTCCATCTGAGTGGAGTTTGCATGTTCTCCCCGGGCCTTCATGGGTTTCTTCCCACATACCAAAAACATAGACGGTAGGCTGATTGAACACTCTAAAACTCTGATATGTATCTGTTGCTGTCAAACTAAGTGGAAGATTTTTAAATTGGGTATAAAGCAATTAGCATTTAGAAGCTATTGACTGTTTGTAACACACGTCTATTTTATCTTAACATTCTTTTTTGTTCTGCTATCATTCTTCTAACTTTCATCCAGGATACCCAGACCACATAGTCTTTTCTGAGTTCCGAAGGCGTTTTGATGTTCTGGTACCACATCTGACTAAGAAACATGGGTGCCACCACGTTGTGACAGACGAGAAAAGGGTAAGGGTAAAGTTTTTTAACTTACTCAATTTTCACGACTATTCGGCTTATCGTATCTTTAGCTGCAGTGTCAATAACAAGTGCTATTTCTGTATTTTGCAAACACAAAGGACGCACCGTTCTTTTAGACGCATGGCATATCTATCTATCTATCAATCTATCTATCTATCTATCTATCTATCTATCTATCTATCTATCTATCTATCTATCTATCTATCTATCTATCTATCTATCTATCTATCTATCTATCTATCTATCTATCTATCTATCTATCTATCTATCTATCTATCTATCTATCTATCTATCTATCTATCTATCTATCTATC
>NC_135515.1:14190356-14230356 GCF_051989575.1 Stigmatopora nigra
AGTTTTGCATGAAATACATATGCAAATATTTGAATAACAAATGCAAACACATTTTCCAAAGGGGTGGAGTTTTGAGTGGCATCTAACGAAATATACAGTGAGTTCTATAAGTGTTTGACCACCCTGCTATTTAGCAAATTCCGCCTCTTAGAAATAATGTAGAGGGGGATCTTATTTTTTTATTGTAGGACCACGTGCACTGTGAGAGACATAATCTGAAAAGAAAATTCCAGAAATCGCAATGTAGGATTTTTTTTTTTTTAGCAATTTGTGTGATACAGCATTGATCCATTGTGAAGTGGTGTCGATTTAATTCACGGTTTTATATATTTAGATAAAGATAGAAATTCATAATTTATAATTGGCAATGTGAAATCTGTACATAATAATGCGCTTTGATAATTTCAAAAGGATACCATACTGTACCGTTCTGCTGCAGACACAGAAACAATAAGAATTCATCCTTTTTTTCATCTATCTGGACATAGAGCTTTCTGAGCAGACTGGACAGCCAGGAGCCGTGGTGAGGTTGAATTTTTTTTCAGAAATGCCAGCCCCGGGCGACGTTATGGCGAATGCCATCACCCTTAATCAAAAATAGAGCTTGCTCAGCAAACTGGATGGTCAGGAGGGGTAGCAGAACTGATGGCGGAATAGCTGAGAAATGTTTTAAAATGCAAAAAATGGATGACATCGGTATTATCCGAAAATAGAGCTCTCTGGGCAGGTAACACTGCTGAACGGCACGGAGGAACAAAATAGATGTTTAATCTACCCCAAGACAATGAAGGCAAAAAGATGAAGAACATGGTCTTAATACTTTGAGAAATTGGTAGGAATCTTTCAATATGGCTCACAGTTTGCAAATATGTGTGCCAGAGATTGTTGAAAACATGGTCATAGCCATCAAATGTGGAAATCGCCTTGACAGTGTACCAAAAAAGAAACAGTAGTCACAACTCCCCGTTCAACATCTTCCTCGTGCGCCGAAAACCTCTCGCAACAGCTCCTCCTAAAAAGCTCCCTTGCGACACCTCAATCAATGGTCCAATGCCTCTCGAATAACTTGCTTTTTAAAAATTTAATGTTACGACTCCCCCCATATACCATGGAGTCGCAACTATCACAGCAGACAGGTTCGGTCAAAGATGAGTTCGAACAAACACTGCAAGTAGCCTCCAGTTATGTTTATTTACAATAAAGTCAATAAAACAGACTACGGGATAACATAGGGGAAGCACGATATATTAAAGTGGCACCCTCAAATAAACACGGTAAAACCCCCTCCTAGACAGGTGTCCAAATGAACCCCCACAAAATACAGGAAATAAGACCGAAGGGTGCCACTGTCAAACTGATGTAATTGTTAGGTTCATTAATAATTACCTTCGTCCGTAATTATCAATAACTGCAGGAAGACATCTTATTCAATTATTGACATTTAATTAAATAGAAATGGATACAACAGATAAAAGCCTCCGGAGGGGAGCGTTACAGCAAGTGTCACCTTACAACTTCCGAACGTCTCCTCGAATAGACGTTTTCGTACGCTTCTTATTGCCACGAATCAAAACAATTTACAGAGTTGTTGATCATTCCATCACGTATGAGTAAAAACAACATCTGGGACTACAATAACAATCAAAGTATTTTACCAATAACAAAAACAGGAGACTAGACTTAACAACATTTAGATTAGAGTAATTATACAACTTCCTTGGCCTAAGAATCATATAATATAATCATAATCATATAATGATTACATACAGAAAAACCTGAAGTGTATGGTTTCATAACGATAACAACATTCTTGTTATTGGCCGAATAGCCCTGGCCTCGTCACCAAGGGCCCACCAAATCTCAAGGACCCAGATTGGGTGGATTGTTTGTATAACCATCCTGGAACAGGCCGTCCAGATGACTTGGCAATACTCGTGACCTCGCAACATTTTGAAAATAGAAAGAGAATGATTTAAACAAAGAAAGGAATTAATACAGAGAATATAAAGAGAATGATTTAACAAAGAAATGAATTAATACGACTATTATAAAAGTAATACAGAATAAACCCAACATTCCCCCGTTTTTATAATATGTATGTTATTAGTCATTTCTTAGTAATCACTAAATGGTAATGTCGGGTGACTGTGATTTTTCCCGCCTACTCCTTACTCCCATGGCTGGTCTGAAAGAGAAAGAACATAATTATATTCGTCCAATTGGTCCTCGGATTTACCGTACTCCTGGACCTCACTGCTTTCCCCAAACCGTCCCATAAGATACAACTCATGTACTTTAGAATTTGTAGGGGCAATTGCAGTAGTTATAAGTCGGCTTAGCAAGGAGCACAAACAGGAGATACTACATCACCCACACAATGTTAGGATAGCGGTAATTGTGCCTATAGTCACCACGAAGGATGTAGCCAAATCTCTAGATTTTCCAAAGGTCTTATCCCACCAATCTGACAATGCGGACATATCTACTCCAGAGTGCTCTTGCATATTGCGGTTCAGTGTTTGCAGGCCAGTAATGGCCCTGGTGAGAGATCCACTGGGTGACGTGTTGTTCGGTATGGAGGTGCAACATTGTTTTACAAACATTGCACACACGCCCCCTGTTTCAAGGATCATATCCACCGCTATGCGATCCTGGAACGCCATCAGACTGGTAGCTGCCAGTTGTTCCTTCATGGCCACAAATCCCTGTTCAGTATAATTTCCAAGTTTTGGACATTGTAATGTAAGTAATTTATTCTATCCACATTTTTGTTTGGGGTGATTAGAAGGAAGATAGACTCCCAACCTGCTGCGATCTGATTAGCCAGCTTATACTCATCTGGTACGCCCCAGGGGATGCCAATCGCATCAATGTATGTTGGATCTCCTTCCCTCCATGCCTCTCGACGATGTCGGGAGGGTCGACCCTTCACCTCCGAATTCTGAGCCGCTAATTGTATCTCCTCCACTGTGGATGGAAAAACAGACACCGGTAAGAGCAGTGAGACCAAAGTACCTAGTCCTGCCGCGTTTCGGCAGGAGTCGAATAATTTATCTACCACCCCGCCACCATAGGCCAGAACGTGGTATCAGGGGTGTAGTTTGTTTTAGAACGCCGGTACACCACGTCTCATTTATCGCCCCCAGCTTCAGACCATGCCCTGTAAGGTTTAAGCAGGTAAAATGATTAAACAGTGGAAAAATTGACTTCCTATTTACTGCGTAACAGGATAAACACTGTTTCAATATTTTTTTCTTGCCAAGTAGGACACGTTTTTTCATTTGTAAAAACACTTTTCCCCAAAAGAATGGCGATTGAGGGAGTTGTTAGATCCCATCGTATTTTCCCTTGTCTGGTAGGTTATCCTAATCCTTTGTAAGATGGTTTAGTCTCAATTGAAACCATATGGAGACGTCAAACCCAATATAAAAGAGTTCCCTATAGTTTTATGGTATTGCTTGCTGAGCAATAATCTTTTCAATTAATATTGGTGTTTCCCGTATTTTATTAAGTCAGAAAGTTTATCTTACCCGTCCCCTCAATGTTTCAATTGAGACCACCCTTTTACCAAAGTAGCTCCACATAGTGCTTGCCTTCTTTACACTCCATTAACAGCGCCCAATTATCCCCCGTTTGGGAAATCCCTGTTTCAGAAATAAATTTCACAGGTTAATATGTCAGTCCAAGCTTTCCAATCTTGACCAATTTCTGCAACAAGGCTTTTCCCAATCTTCAATTTTTTGCTGTTAATGTACCACACATATTTCCCACCATAGATTGACACCTTGTACGGCAACCGGGACGTCGCCGAGTCCAAATATATATATATTTTCAATGTGGAAATTTGATTTAGTAGGTAATGTTAATTAAATGTAAATGTGTATGTTTCTCGGTTTACCCTCCCGTAAGAAGGTGTATCCTCAATTGAAACGCCTCCGCCTTTTTCTCCAACTGGAGAAAACAACCCTACTGTGGAAAGGAATAGAATCACAATCATCATTAATCTCATTGCCCCAAAAGCAATAATTGTTTCCAACATGACTTTTTGTCTTTGTTTAGGCATTTTTCCTTCTTGAAACGTTTCAATTTAGACAGCCTTCTTACTGTGGGAAAGGTGCATCCGTGTCCCCTTTCAGTAACAAGGACCCTCCCACTTTGCGTAGCTCCGATGATTCTTCTTTTATGCTGCGTATCAGCATCCAGTCTTCAAGAATCACCGTCACTTCGTCCGTTTCCTGTTGAGAAGCAAAATCTCCCTCTGATAGTCTAAATTTGGTGTGTGTGTTTTTTTTCTCTGATAGATTTGCCTCATCATCCAATTGTCATTGTGTAGTGAATAATAACAATTTGTAAGGTCTACCAAACAGGACTTCATATAAGGTCCGCCAATTGTGGATGGTAGACAACTATTATATTAACAAAATGGGAGCCATTATCACTATAAATAGTTTCTGGAATTCCATATCGTGGAATGATATCCATATGATCTAATAAAAATAAAATAAAATCTATATGTATTTTTGAAATGGATATGTGGGTATGCATATTGATTTAAACCATAAGCCTTGTAGTGACGTTGTAGCAAGGCCACCTCTCCCTTGTCGAGACATAGGTCTTCCCTTGACTCAAGCCCAAATTATTTTCTTTATTGATCTTTTATTGATAGATTATGTCTCGGTGGTCTGCCAATCAAAAAACACAAAAAGACAAACTATCATTCACGCTCACACTCATAAAAAGAAGAATTTAGTGTGTTCATCCAGTCTAGCATCCATAATTTCATTTTGTGGGAGTAAACTGGAGTACCCGGAGAAAATCCACAAATTCTCGAGGACGCCATGAATACCCCACATTCCGGAAGGTCTGGATCCACCCCGCATTCATTAGTAGATCCTTTAATATACACACCCCCACTCTAGCATTTTAACCGTTTGTAAAAAAAAATTACTTTCAAGTTTCACACAAAGTTATATCCTTCTTAATGCTATCAGTTTAGTTGTTTGTTCATCGAATTGAGGTGGCAATAGTTTCACATCTAAGGTTTTTATTTTCACAGCCGCCATGACCTAAAGGCCCCCTATCAGGTTTTTGGAAAATCCCAATTCCCTTTAATAGCATGCCAATCACCTTTTAATGCGGCCATCCAATTTTGTTTCCACTTTTTTTTTCCCCCAGGTGATAAAATAATCTCCCCCATTTGTAAAACAAATTCATCCACGCCTAATTTATACAACATGACGCCTATGGCCTTTATTACGTCGCCTTGACTCCAACTTCTATGAACCAAGATAACACGCCGAATTTGTAAGCGAATTTCGCCCATCCCATTTTGTTCATAGACAACCCATCTACCTAAAGCGTCACTTGTTTCAAAACATGAAAGGCCCCACTAGAATTCGTGCATCCAGCGCCAAATAGAGCCTATTTACACATTTGTCTCAAATTTGTTTTAGATATGGGGTCCCCAATTTCCCAAAATTTCCCAGAATTCATGTACCACCAGATCCTGTCAAAAACCCAAAACGACTAACATAACCTGTTTCTAAGCCAGATTCTGGAATTTGGAGAATTTCTCCTTTCCCTCCCTTATCTAAGCTTGTTATTGCCACTCGTTATCACTGTAACATTCAGGCGTATTAACCCCATCGTTGCTAAAGTTCTCACCAATTTGCATGCCCTTAAAGCCGTAAAAGCAACGTTATTTGGTTGTATCAATTGACCAATGCTTATCCAATCCGTAATATCCTTAAAGTCATCAATATGACCTGTGACAAAGCATATTTCCTCCCGCCAGGACAACAGACAATGTTCTTTCAAGTGCACTTTGAAAAACATTCCATGTTACTCCATTCTTAGGGAAAATATGCTCATCCTAAACCAATTATTTTATTTACAATTCACCTAATTATTTGGATGAATGCCATGAATTTTATCATGCCACTATTGCATTGTAAATTTCCCATCTGATGTCGTTAACAGCCAAATAATTCAATACCTACTATACTTTGTAAATCACCTCATATGATGTTTACTTAAGACAAGAGTCATTTCCCATAGCCTGTTACCAAAACAAAAATCTACAACAATTAAATTAGAGAAATCAACCTTTTGTTAGGCAACTCCTAATTACAAACTTTAATGTTTTAAAAACCTTATTGTCACCAATATACCATAATATTGTAAATTTTTTCATCCTGGCCTTTTTTTTTTTTTTTTAACCAGCCAACCTCCTGGATTAAAGTATTTTGAACAATCAAAATATTCTGAAATAGTATTAATATTATTTTATCCTCCAAAAGCTAGTTTCCTTTAACTAAGAGCCCTTTGAAATCCACAATTGCTCAAAAATGACTATTTTGGTCTATTTCCCAAATCCAAAGCTTTTTACCAAATCAACCTTTTACTGAACAGATTTTCTATCCTCTTAATACATTTCATTTTAAAACCCAAAATATCAATGCGAAAGCATTCGCATAACCTTGCATTTCTTGCAGCCCATGTATTGTTCTTATTCTGAAAAGTCCAAACAGAAAACGCAATTAGCCGTTAACTATGACCTCCACTCTTGCTGCGAAAACAGCATTCTTATCTTATGTTTACAAACCAGCTTTTCCCCTGTGCCCAAATACAACGCTGTTTAGAGAAGACAACCATTAAAACGTCAAATTAACCCCTCTTCCGATATTCAACTACATCACAATATTTTTCCAAGACCCCATATATCCAGAACATGTATGCTGCAAGCACAACAATATGGCAAAAACCCATTTTCTGCCCTCAAGTTTGCTTCAGCACCCCCAAGGCCAATTATTATTATTATAATGTCTTCACGGAAGGGATCACAAAATTTTAGTCGTTTACACGGTCCGAACGCTCCCGAAAGCCCAACACAGTTAAATCGTCTGCCCCGCGGCCCACATGTTTCACTCCCATCTAATCAGCAGCCGCTGCACCAGAAACGCTTCCCCCGCAGTCGACACATTTTTTGGCAAGTCTAGAGCATAATAAAAACACAGGTGACATTCCCTGCTAAACATTTAAATGATCATTTTGTATATATTCTTTTGTCTTTTTAAACACCATCTTCCCGTTAGCGGACGGGATCAAAAACCAAGCTGCAATAAGCCATCACATTGCTGTAAATTGACAGTACATATAGGTTATATTAACAAAGCACCACCAGCACTTGGAAATAACCATTCTAATTGTTGTTATACAAGCCCAAGCATTACAAAAAAACCCAATTTATTGTAATCACAAAACGTCATACCCGGATTAACCAAATCAAATACCAGTGTCCCCATTAATTTTCTAGCTCCCTTTATTTTTGTTAAACTTCCTCCGCGCCCGTCACCTATCTCGGTAAATATTTTCCCCGTCAGCCGAGGAGGCCCCGCTATTTTTCCTTACCAAACAGTACTTTCCCGCCGCCACGGTCTTAAATATATCCCTGTTATCCGAGGGAGCCCCCACTATTTTCCCAAAATAGTATTTTTAACTTCTCCCCGGCCTTATTTCGCCATTAGTGTCTGTGGAACAAGCTGTTACACTTTTATCCACTCACATATTATTTATATATGTATATTACCTCCATTAGTGTCTGGAACAAGCTGTCACACTTTTATCCACTCACATATTATTTATATATGTATATTACCTCTATGCATTAGTGCATATATTATCCTCCATTTTATGCATTTTAAGCTGGCCAGCAAACCCATATTTATTTATCCATAAATATAGCTGTGTAATATTTTTAAAGCGCTTTGTCTTACCAATTTTTTCCAATCCTTACAAGTTAGACGTATTTTTTGGATCGTCATCCAAACCCGCCTTACAACACGTGTTTCCCATATTTTACTTTTTTGTAGTGAGTTCGTGTGCCTCACACAGTTAACTTTATTATATCTATTTTTATTATTATCACTCCTTCGACTGTATTTCCTAGGCTTATCTTAATTTTACTGCAGAAACCACACAAACACCATACAACATTTACAACATATTCGTGCCTACCCTTTAGACACAGGACACTTCCCAGCCCCACCATTGTACCTCCAGTACAATACATTCGTGCCTACCCCTGAGACACAGGACACTTTCCAGCCCCAACATTGTACCTCCAGTACAATACATTCGTGCCTACCCCTGAGACACAGGACACTTTCCAGCAAAGTGCCCCACCGTACCTGCCATTGACTAGTATAAACACAGGGTTTTGTCGCCGTCACCCAGGACGCGAAACCAGCCCACAATGGACCTCACATACAATGTCCCTTTAACGCATTTGGAAACACCGTCACAACATGCAGACATTAATGTGGACTTACCCGAGATCCATCAGATGTCTCCCTCCAGCAGGAAAAGTCTTCAACCGCCGAGAATCCAGGCGCCCCCGTCGAAAACTCCGGCCCACCAAGGGTTTTGAAGACGCCGTGCGCACGGTCACTTACCAGATGTCGAACAGCAGCGCCTGGGTTCTCGCTCCGGTATATTGACCTCCATGGCTCAGAAGGACCAAAATGTTAGGTTCATTAATAATTACCTTCGTCCGTAATTATCAATAACTGCAGGAAGACATCTTATTCAATTATTGACATTTAATTAAATAGAAATGGATACAACAGATAAAAGCCTCCGGAGGGGAGCGTTACAGCAAGTGTCACCTTACAACTTCCAAACGTCTCCTCGAATAGACGTTTTCGTACGCTTCTTATTGCCACGAATCAAAACAATTTACAGAGTTGTTGATCATTCCATCACGTATGAGTAAAAACAACATCTGGGACTACAATAACAATCAAAGTATTTTCCCAATAACAAAAACAGGAGACTAGACTTAACAACATTTAGATTAGAGTAATTATACAACTTCCTTGGCCTAAGAATCATATAATATAATCATAATCATATAATGATTACATACAGAAAAACCTGAAGTGTATGGTTTCATAACGATAACAACATTCTTGTTATTGGCCGAATAGCCCTGGCCTCGTCACCAAGGGCCCACCAAATCTCAAGGACCCAGATTGGGTGGATTGTTTGTATAACCATCCTGGAACAGGCCGTCCAGGTTAAAGATGACTTGGCAATACTCGTGACCTCGCAACATTTTGAAAATAGAAAGAGAATGATTTAAACAAAGAAAGGAATTAATACAGAGAATATAAAGAGAATGATTTAACAAAGAAATGAATTAATACGACTATTATAAAAGTAATACAGAATAAACCCAACAGTAATAAAATCTAGACAGGGGAATAACTGTGTCTAAATGCACAAACTATATGTATCCCCCGGGGTGTCTAAACTTATCTCAAGTCCCCCTATGCAACCCAAAATCATTAACAACACCTACAAAATATAACAGGGAGTAACGTACTCACAAGCCTGCAACTCAGCAAGGCATCAAGGCATCAAGGGCAAGGGCGAACTGACAACTGAAAAGGGTTTAAATAAGGCCAGGAAGTGAATCTTGATTAAAGGAGGGATGATTGGGGAATTAGACACAGCTGTGTTGGCCTGGGCAGGGCTCTGTCACAGGGATGGAGCCACAGCTGCAGATACCTGTAAAGAAAAGAAAGCACACACCTTCTACATAGTGTGTGTCCAGGCTGCCAGCCGTAACATTGAAATTAAGCAGAGAGGAACTATTTTCACTGTGAGTAAAGAACTTAATGTAGTTACCTTTACTCATATATAGATTATATTTTGATATAAATAATCTTCACATGCCTATAAAAGTAACATTTAATAAATACACTATTTGATAATGGTGTACTTGTATTTTTGTAGAGGCGCAAAAACATAGTATGGGAGTAATTATAGGGATGTTCCTACTTCGCGGTTTTTCGATTATCGCGGCCATGTCCGGTCGACGCTATCCGCAAAATTCAAGGTATTACTGCATTTTGTTGACAGAGGAAATTGGCTAAATTCACCAGCATCAACACTAGCAAACAATGGGAATGTGATTGACAAATGCCAGAAACACACATACAGAATCCTACCACTCACACGACAAGTTGTGTTTAAACCAGACACGGGGAAACTATGGCCCGTGGGCTACATACGGCCCACTAGGCTTTTTAATCCGGGCCGCCGATGTTGTCCAAATAAAAAAAAATTTCAAGGTGGCGCCGCCACGTGGAAGCCAGTGGCAGTAGCTCTGTCGACTCTTATTTGTTTTTCGTGTTTTACAGCCCTTCTATCTTTTTTTAAGTTACATTTTAATATTTCTGAATAGATTCTTTTTTACTTTACTTTGTACTTTATACTTTTTACTTGAATGATGAGTGATGAGTATGTTAATACTTGAGTTCTTTTTTTTCTGTTTGTTTCATGTACTGGTAACGGATTCAGTTTTTTTTTATATGTATCGTATCTTGTGCTAACCCGGCTCATCTGTCAAATTTTTAAAATCAATGTTGCCCCCGGGCCAAAAAGTTTGCCCACCCCTGGTTTAAACCCTTATTTCATATATTTTTAAAATATATTCAAATATGTCAGGGTTGTCAACAACATTCTTTATTTTTGCCCTCAATCCAAAAATCTCAACGTTAGATTGGCCAGGACCCTTAAATCCAAACAAAGCTTGAATAGGGACGGTGCAGTTTACTTACACGAGATTATGTGCACGATGCAAAATTCATTCGAAACAAACCAGGAACGGCAAGACATTGTCTTTTTGGCCTTCTAAATTATCCGGCACATCATTCTTCCTCTGCGGTGAAATTTCGTTTTTTCTTCAGCACTAAGTGCCACCCAACTCAGCACCAAAAAAGAAGCAGTGCAATTTTTCATCTCCCGTCTTCTGCTTGCAAGTTTCAGCGGCAATTTTGACATTTTTATGGACATGGTTTATTAGGTTGCTTCATATAGTGTACCGATAGCTGTAAATGTCGAAGCTGTGAAGTGGTCAAGAATGACAGTCGTCTGTCCATCTAAACAGCAAAGGATGGTCGCTCCCAATTTGATGAGTAAATCTCTTCCCAACAAATTCATTTGAGCTGCCCCTTTTGTCAAAAAAAAAGCAATGGTTGAAAAAGAGGAAATATATCCTTTTGAATTTTAAGTTGCTTTTCTTCTGTCCATTTTTATTACATTTGGAGGCAATGATTACATGGATGCCCCAACACTTACACAATTGGGGCATCAGAGTTTTCAAAACACATTCACAATCTTCACGATAGTTAAAACAGGAGGCACAAGTACTTTGAATAAGGGTTTACTAAACGTCCTTCATTGGTGGCAAGAAACTAAATGATGGCAACTCTGTCTTGGACATTGTAATGAATTTAGTTTATTTGGTTAATATCTTTATTTGGCATTATTCAAAGATAAATGTGTTACAACCAGCTCTGACATGATTACCCGACTTATACTACCCGATGTACAGTGTTCCCTCGGTTATCGTGGTTAATGGGGACCGGGACCACCCGCAATAAGTGAATTTCCGCGAAGTAGGGATTCCCCTTCAAAAATGCTTAATTTGAATTTAATTAAATTTTTATCTTTTTTAATTTTCATTTCTTTATTTATTTTTCAATTTTTTACCCCCCTGTATACAGTACACCATATAGAATACGGGTAGAGAGAGTGAAATTCATGTTATAACAAAACAACTGTATAAATATGTTGTTTCAATGTAATATTTGTATTATTTTTTTCCCAAAAAAATCCGCGAAGCTCTCAGTCCGCGGTAGCTGAACCGGGAAGTAGCGAGGTGATAGGTTCATTAATAATTACCCTTCTTTGTAATTATCAATAACTGCAGGCAGACATATTATTAAATTATTGACATTTAATTAAATAGATTGGATCGCAGATAAGAACCTTAAGGGAGGAGATCTTCAAAAGTATCCTCTCGAACAGTATTTTGCGTACAGCTTTAAGTCATTTGGAAAAAAAACAATCACGCCTTCATTTGACCTATCAATCATATAACAATTACATAAAGAAGCCTGAAGTGTTTCACGAGTGTTATGGAAGTGGCAGATATCCCAAGTCCTTGCCTCCCGATACTGGGTGAGATGTAACATAAACAATTCTTGGATAAGAAGTCCACGGGAGAGTGGACCAGGTGGCTTTTTATGACCTCGAGCCGAACAATAGAAAGACTGATTTAATGATTTAACAAAGAAATGAATTGCTACAAATATATGTATAATAGTAATACAGAATAAACCCAACACGAGGGAACACTGTATATCCAAGATTCTTAGTTCACAATTATTTTTCCTCAGTTGCCGCAGAAAAAAATGATACTGGCAAGAGCAATGATACTAATACACAGCCTTGTTGAATTTTGCATGAATCACACGATTTTCTCCTTTGTTGTCCTTGTGGAGCAGTGAGTTTGATGATGGTGGCCCACCATGTTACAAATCAGAATTTCAGTCCTGCGCCTGTATTGTTTAAACAAACACAATATAACGAGAAAACGACAGTAGAAAATATCAGTTAGTTTCTTTTTCCCTATTTTCAAGGTTATCGGTGTAGTTAGCCGTACTAATTAGGAATCTTCCCACTCTGGATCGAGCCAGTGCTTCATCTTTATGATGCTGATGAGTGCCCGGTCATTGGTTCCTGTTGATGAGCACAGTCTCCCTCCAATAGCTAAAGTTCTATCAGGCATGGAACAGGGGAACGAAATGCGACCACCGATAGTTACCTGAGCACTGGGCCAGTAGCAGGTACTGGGAAAGGAACAGAGTTCTTAAGCAGGCGAGTCATCAGAAGAGCAGATTTGGTTGAGCAGGATTCCTCCAAAATGAAGATTAGTCAAAGGAGACAAATGAACAGCAAAAGTCAGGGTTGTGGGGTAGAAAGCTAAATCATGACAAGTTCAATCCGTTACTCTCATGTTTTCTTCGTCTTGCTTCTCAAATTAGCTTCATAATCTAATTCTCAGTCGACAAAAGGTGGCAAGCCGTCTCCCGGTGAGGGATGAAGTCCTTCCCCAGGTGCTGAACTTTAAGTATATTGGGGTTCTGTTCACGTGTGAGGGAAGAATGGGATGAGAGATCGACAGGCGGATCGGTGCAGCTTCTTCATTGATGTGGACTGTGCATCGGTATGTCGGAGTGAAGGAGGAGCTGAGCACAAAGGCGAACTGGTCGGTCGACATCTATGGTCACGCACTATGGGCCAAGACCAAAAGAACAAGATCCCAGATACAAATGGCTAAAATTTGTTCCTTCCTTATAGTGTCCAAACTCTTCTAAAAAGATAAGGTGAAAAGCTTGGTCAGCAAGGAGGGAATCGAACTAGAGCCGCTGCTCCTCCCGATCGAGAGGAGTTAGATGAGTTGGCCCTTGCGCCTCTAAGAGGCCTCCTTGACACGGGCTGATCCAGGACCTGCTAGGGAAGACTATGTGCGCCGGCTGACCCAGGAAAGCCGTGGGATCCATCCGGAAAAGCTGGATGAAGTTGCTGGGGAGAGAAAAGTCTGGAAATATCTGTAGGCAAACTCATCCCCCTGAGATGAGTCCGTCCACAGTGGTGTCATCAGCAAATTTGATGATGGAGTTAGTCTGGTGGGTTGGTGTACAGCTGTATGTGTACAGAGAGTTCAGAAGAGGACTCAGTACGCAGCCTTGAGGGGAGCCAGTGCACAGTGTAATGGAGGAAGAGAGTCTAACAGTTTGTGGACGGTTGGTTGATTTTTTTTTTTAATCCAGCAGCAAATGGAAGAAGAAAGTCCAAGGTGGGAGAGTTTGCCAGCCAGAATGTCTGGTATTACATATAGTGTTGTAGCTTGAGCTACAGTCAATGAAAAGCATCCTAACATAGTTCCCATGGTTCTCCAGGTGGCTCAGTGCTGTGTGTAGAGCTACGGCGATGGCGTCATCAGTGGACCTGTTTTCTCTATAAGCAAACTGGTGAGGGTCAACTGAGGGAGGGATTCTATTCCTGATGTGGCAGGCGACCAACTTTTCAAAGCTCTTCATGATCACAGGAGTAAGTACAACAGGCCTACAATCATTCAGGCTGTCAATGGTTGGCTTTTTAGGGACAGGGATAAGGGTGTCAGATTTCAGGCAGGATGGCATGATGGAATGATCCACAGAACAATTGAAAATCTTTGTGAATACCCCAGTCAGCTTGTCAGCACAGGCTTTGAGCGCCTTCCCAGGTACTGCTTCAGGGCCAACAGCCTTCCTGGTGTTCACAGTCCGCAGTACCTGTCTCACTTCATGTTCCTGAAGCTTCAGTGTACTGCTACAGGGTGGTGGATGTGTTTAGATTGAATCTGATTTGTCAGTCTCAAAGCGGGCAAAGAAACGGTTCAGTTCCTCTGCTAGTGGGGCATCTGCGTTAACAGACACATTATTGTCATTGTATTTGGTAATGTGTAGTACAGTAATCCCTCGCTTATCGCGGTTAATGTGGACCGGGACCCCCCACAATAAGTGCATTTCCGCGAAGTAGGCGGGTGTCATCAAAAACGCTTATAGAAACGTATAACACGTGCACAAAACCACCGCCAGGCTAATATGCTGTTCATTCAGGTGTTTTATTCCACATTAGAATGCAGGTGTTATGTTGGTGCATACAAAAAATCACTGCAAATGTAATAAATGTAAACTTTTATTCAGAAAACTCAGAAATTCAAAAACATCATAGCAGAAATTCAAAAACATCATAGCAGTCCGGATGGATCTCCTGCAGTTCTTTGACGCGTAAGAAACATTGTTATGGGGAGTTGGGAACGTTGTTTTTTTTGTTCGGTGAGGATGCGCCTGTAAACAGCCATGACCTCATCGATGCGATTGCTGAACTCGACTGCCCTCACCATGTTATCGTCCATTTCTTTGGCCTTTCTTTGGAGGTCTTTGGCAGTATTAAAGAGGTCCTGCAAATTATGTAAAGTAAGACCACCTTCGTCAGCTTCGTCACCCTCGTCGTCGGCAGCAGGCTCCTCTTCCTCTTCACTCGTCGACTTGGTCATCTCCTGTAGGTCCTCCTCTGTCAGTGGGTCTGAGTGACAGTCGATGAGATTTGTAATCTCATCAGCCGTCATGTCTGAGAAGCCTTCGGTCTGCACCAACCGAGCCAGCCTGACAGCATTATCAACGGCTGAGTGCTGAATTTTGTTGGGAGTGAAGCCCTCATAGTCCTCAGTGATTTTCTGTGGCCACAATTTCCTCCAGCTGGAGATGAGTGTCTGTTCTTTCATGCCCTTTAGGGCATTCTGAATGTTGGTTAGACACGTGGCTATGTTGTCGTCCTTCCAGTAGGACTTCACGCTGAAGGTCTCGTCGGGCTCTTCAATGGAGGAGATGTGACCCTCCATTGTCGCCTTGGTGTAGAGGGCTTTGAAGGCCCTGATAACCCCCTGATCCATGGTCTGGACGAGGGAAGTGTTGTAGGGGGGAAGGAACTCCACCTGCACCCCATCATGGTGCAAATTAGCTGCATGTCCTCCTAAACAGTCCATGAGTAGAACCACTTTGAAGGGCAGTCCCTTTTCGGACAGGTAAAGTTTTACCTGCGGAACGAATGAGTTAAAGAACCAGGCAAGTGTGAGGGCCTTGGTGATCCATGCTTTTTTGTTGGACATCCAGTAGACTGGCAGCAAGGCCCTGTTCTTGTTCTTCAACGCGCAAGGATTCAGTGACCTGTGGATCAGGCCGGGCCTCAGCATGAATCCTGCTGCATTGCCACACAAGAGCAGAGTCACTCGATTCTTGTGGGCTTTGAAACCTGTCTTCTGGAGTTCATCCTTGAAGATAAAGGTTCGGATGGCATGCTCTTCCAGTATTGTCCAGTTTGATCCATGTTGAAAACTTGCTCCGGGACATAGCCATTTTCTTTTATCATTCCCAGAAACACATCCTCAACATAGCGCCTTGCTGCTGATCCGTCTGCTGAGGCTGCATCTCCATGCAGCGACACATTCCTTTGTCCGACTCGCCACTTAAGCCTCTCAAGCCAGCCCAAATAACCAGTGCATTTTCCATTCGCACCATGAATTTATTCTGGGTATTCACAACCCTTTTGGCATCTTTCGTGAAAGATGTTGCAGCAGTTTTGCGGATGTTCTTCTCCTCCTTTTTTATGTACCGCACCGTGGATTCGTTCAGGCCGCAATGTCGAGCTACGCTTGCGTAGCTACTTCCTGCTCTCAACTTGTCCAATAAACTCCTTTTTTTGGTATTGGTCAACGTCTTTCGCTTTTTCTTCGGCTCACTAGAAGCACCAAGAGGCATCTCGAAGGGCTTCACAAAACGTTTGCGCTTGGCGAGAAGCGTACTGTACAGCACAAGATAAGCGTGGACTGAGAATGGGCATCGGGAGAAGCTTGGGCTTCCGTGGTGAATGGGCCAATGGGGAGTCGAGTACATTCAGTGAGCAATCAGCTTGCGCGCTTATGCCTGTGATGCGGCCGTGATGTGGCCGTGATGCGGCCGTGATGTGGCCCTGATGCGGCCGTGATGTGGCCGTGATGCGGCCGTGATGCGGCCGTGATCCCCCATGATGCTTTGCACATACGTGCTTTTTTTGTGTTTTAAAATTTATAAAATGATGAAATTACTAATTCTAATTGAATATTTTGTTTCCACACCTTGTAAGACGATGTAATTTATAATTTTAATTTAATATCTTTAATTTTTTTTTCCCTGAAAAAAATCTGCGAAGCTCTGAGTCCGCCATAGCTGAAGCGCGAAGTAGCGAGGGATTACTGTATTCCCTGCCACATTTTTGGGTTATTTTCTGTGAAGTCCTCCTCAATTTTCCTTGCATATGCTGCTTTGGCATTTTTAATGCCTCTCTTCATGTCTGCTCTGGCAGCGCTGTATTTTAAATTGTCCCGTAACTTGGTCAGGAGCGCCCCGTTTTGTCCCTCCTGACCTGGCGTCGAGGCAGGGCAGCTGCAATCAATCTGTGGTTACCTCCTGACTTTATATTTAAACACCACTTAGTTTTAGTATCATTGTCGGATCGTCTCCTGTATACCCCTGCAAGCTCCTGCACAATTCCTGCATGTTCTTGGATGTCACTGCGTTGTTTCAATAGCCATGCAACCACGCTACCTTTCTTCTCGATACCTCTTGTTCTCCTGTTTCCGGTTTGGTGTCGCTTCCGTTTCACAAGTCCTCGTTTTGTAAAATCTCTTCTGAGTTATTAAAGATGTTGCTTTGAAGCCAATTGCCTCTCCACATCCTGCTTACCCGTGACTGGGTCCAAATCCATTCACGATCGCGCAACGACGACGCAGTGTGATCATAACATACCTATAGGCAATGTTACGGCATTTAATGAGTGCCTGTGTCTCACTAGTCATCCAGGGTTTTTGGTTAGGAAAAACCTGCATAAGTTTATTAACAGTGACAGTGTCCGTGTAGTCCTGGAGGTTGTGGTGTTCAAAAAGTTCCCAAATGGTGGCCAAAAACAATCTTTATTTGTGGCCTTGTAGCCTCCAGAGTGGGGTCTAAGAGGGGGTGAGGGACAGGCAGAGATGGTCGGATTGAGCAAGTTGAGGGAGGGGTGTGGCGCTATAAGCATGTTTGATGTTAGAATAAACATGACCTAGAGTTTTATCTCCTCTGGTGTGACACTTCACACACTGGATAAACTTAGGCAGAACAGTGTTGGTAGCTTGCTAGCATAGTTAGCATGTTTTGTGGCAAAATGCCGGCTAATATAATATTCTTTAAAAAATGCATTTTTTGGCGAATTAGGCAAACTGCAGACAATCGGTGTTGATTAAAAACTTATTTTGTAGTCTACTCCGCATTGAACACTCGACATTTGTCCATTTCCACTTTCCTGAAGTTTCTTAGGGTAAGGTACACTTCACCCAAACAAAGCCAATGTATCTACAGTACCATCTAGGGGAAAAATTTAGAATTGCAGGGGAAAAATAACAAGGTAAATTTATTAAATATTATCAAGTTCGGCGGGCCGGCTTAAAATGTTTAACGAGACACATTTAAGTTAAATTTTAAATTTATGTTACGTTACTAGCGCATCTCTCCTTCAACACCCTGTTGTATGGAATAACGCCTCATCGTATTATTAAACATCATAACCACTAGGTATTTGTTACTCTGTTAGTAGATGGTGAATTACAACCAATAAAAATGTTTTTCCATTGTAATATCCTGTTTTTTGGTGGGTTTTTCAAAGGGTGGGAACAAATTAATTTGTAATTAGTTCATTTCTATGGGAAACGTTGATTTGAAATACAAGTAAATTGATCTACGAGTTCAGTCCCAGAACGCATTAAGCTCGTATCTCAATGCACCACTGTACACAGGTATCAGAGACAATCAAAAAGAGCTTGGGCATGCTCTCCTCTACACGCGTGAATTGGAAAGCATGCAAATTCAGTGTTTGGTTGTCCAGCCACCTTTCCCTAACAAAATGTTGAATGAATGCTCTTTATAAGTGGGGGCAAATTAAAGCTCTGCTGTCCTACAATGGCCGGGCTCAGTTTAATCTTGGTGAGACTTGATGAAGGTGACTTTTTGTTGGAGAATATCCCCATGGCCACATCACCAAAATGTTTTAAGTTACGTCAGTTGAATTATGTTTTGTTACACTACTTGTTTTCATTGTGGGAAATATGGTTTAGAACTGAATACATCTGAGAAATTTCGTGTGGTTGGTCTCAAGATGACTATGTGCTGCTTTTAAAATGCGTTTCAACTAATTACTATCAACTAACTCTAAATTGCCCCTAGGTATGAGTGTGAGTGTGAATGGTTTTCCGTCTGCTTGTGCCCTGCAATCAGCTGGCCACCGATACAGGTTGTTGTCCCCCGCCTCTGGCCTGAAGTCAGCTGGGATAGGCTCCAGCACCCCCCGTGAACCTAGTGAGGATAAAGCAGTTCAGAAAATGAATGGAACAATTTAAATGAACTATTTTATTGGATTAATTACAGTGTGGCTTTTTTCTGATTGTGAACCTTTAGGTTTTCTTCAGAGCAGGAACTTTGTCGAGGTTAGAAGAGCAGAGGGTAGTTCAGACCAGAAGAAACATCTCTCTTTTCCAGGCCGCCTGCAGGGGATATTTGGCCAGACAAGCATTCAAAAAGAGGAAGGTAAGACATCATAAACCCCCCCCCCCACCCCACCCCACACACACACAGGAAATTATCCTGCAAAATTGACCCCCTGCTGCATAAAGAGCACATCAACCGTCAGAAGCATACCAGCCGCTTTGCGGCCCTGGGAAGTCATGAGGTGGCTGCCAGCTGTTCCTTCATTGCGAATCCAATTTCTTTTCCGGGACATTGTAATGGATGGTATTCACCCTATCCATATTTTTATTTGGCGTAACCCAAAGAAAAATAAACTCCTGCTGCAATTTGGCAAACCAACCCATAAGTCGGATTGCCATTCCTCGATGAGGCTCAACGTCGTCGAGAGAGTCCAGCCGCCGCACCGAAATTCCAAGCCGCCAATTGTATCTCCACTCTAAAACAGATAATGGTAAAAACAGTGAAACCAAAGCACATAGTCCTGTTTCTTTTGACAGGAGTTATGTAATTTATTTGCCCCACTTCACCACCATAAGCCAAAACATGGAATCAGTGAGGCCGTTGTCAGACCATGTCTCATCTACCACACCCAGATTCAGACAATGCCCTCTAAGCTTCAAACAGGTAAAGTTAAACAGCGGAAAATTTGACTTTTACTGCTTTCATAACAGGATAGACATTATTCTAATATTGTTCAGCTTTTCTTTACAAACAGGACACCTTTTCTTTTGTAAAACCACTTTCCCAACAAAATTGTGATTGAGGGAGTTGTTATAACCAATCTTATTTTCCCTTGTCTGGTATCTTGTTTTAACCCTTTGTAAGATGGTTTAGTCTCAAATGAAACGCTTTCACCTTTCGCATATGGAGACGTCAAAACCAATATAAAAGAGTTCCCTATAGTTTATGGTATTGCTCGCTGAGCAATAATCTTTCCATTCAATATTGGAGTGGTTCCCGCATTTTATTAAGTCAGAAATCTTATCTTACCCGTCTCCTCAACGTTTCAACTGAGACCACCCTCTTACAGTGCAAAAAGTAGCTCCACATAGTGCTAGTTCTTCTTCTTTACTTTGAGGTTGAGCACCACCGTTGGTCCAGTCCGTTTCCTGTTGAGAAGCACAGTCTCCTTCTGCCTATCCAAATTCAATTCTTTCTCTTAAAGATTTCCCTTTTTATGCAGTCAGCCAGATTAGCCTTATCTTCCAGTTCCAATCATGCAGTAAATTATGGCGTTTTGTAGGGTCTACCAAATAGGATTTCCATATTTTGGAACCTTCTGTCTATCCAGCCAATTATTTTGTTAACACAATTTGGGTCCCATTATCACTATAAATTTGGAGGTTCAAATTGTGCATTGACAGGCCGAGCACAGGTTAAGCATGCTCTGCAACCAACTTAACCCTATAAGTTGTGTAATGGCACCGTACCCAGGCACCATACCTGTTATGATCTTGTAAATGGCCCCAAAGCAGGCGAGATAGAAGTCCAGTTCTTCGTTCACCTTTATTGATACGTGCTCAATTCAACTATATACAGTTCGTATCCTGGTGGTACTCCTGGCTGTTCCTTCTTCCTTTTACCAGTCTGTCTCTTGCCGTAGTTCAAGTCCAATCCTGTCGATGTCCTGGGTAGTTCTCCTCCAATCCGGGTCGATTATCCTTTGGTTTCACTTGGTAGTTCCTGGGCGAAAAAGGGGCAATGAATCAACATAGAACAATGGCCTGTACCAGGGGTTGCTTCAGCGAGCGAGCTGGGATTACGATCCGGCAGCTGGTTGGGTCTCCGGTGGCCTTATATCCTGGCAGAAACTTGATTGCCTCCACCTGGCGCCACTCCGCTCGTTGGAGCTGGGCCAGTGATTGGTCGGACTGGAACACCCCGCCACCAGTCACGTCTGAGGCCTGACATTACCTCCCCCTCTACGCGGGCCACTTGGCCCGCTACAAGGGGCCCCCGGGTGGTCACGGTGGAAATCCTCAATCAGTTCTTGGCATAGGATGTGGCGGGCAGGGACCCAGCTCCGCTCCTCGGGACCGTAGCCCTTCCAGTCGACGAGGTAATGCAAGCCACGGCCCCGGCGGCGAGCGTCCACCAGCCTCTCCACCAAGTATGCCGGGCCTCCATCGACCATTAGTGGAGGGGGTGGAGGGGGATTGGGTGGGTTCAAGGAACTCGAGGCTACCGGTTTAATCTGAGATACGTGGAAAGTGGGGTGGATACGGAGGGATGGTGGGAGCTTTAAACGCACCGCGCAAGGGTTGATTATCCGCTCAATCTTATATGGTCCCACGAAGCGGGGAGACAGCTTCCGGGACTCTGTCTTAATGGGAAGATCGCGGGTGGATAACCATACCTTCTGGCCAACAACGTAGGTGGGTGCTGGGGCACGACGGCGGTTTGCCTGCTTCTGGGCAAGGTTTGAGGAGCGCAGCAGTGCAGCCCGGGTCTTCTCCCATATAAGGCTACATCTGGTCATGTGTGCCTGTACGGAGGGAACTGCAATCTCTGCCTCCAGTGAAGGAAAACAGGGGGGTTGGTAACCTAGTGAACACATGAAGGGAGACAGGTTAGAGGAAGCGTTGGGGTGGAAGTTGTGCGCATACTCGATCCATGGTAGCTGTTCGCTCCAGGTGGTAGGATCGGCATGAGTGGCGCAGCGGATAGCCGCCTCCAGTTGTTGGTTAGTCCGCTCACATTGGCCATTAGATTGAGGGTGGTAACCTGAGGAGAGGCTAGGGGTGATCTTTAACGCAGCACAAAAAGCAGACCAAACATGCGACGTGAATTGTGGCCCCCGGTCGGAGACCACGTCGGCAGGAATTCCATGTAAGCGGACAACGTGGTTTACAAGGAGCTTGGCAGTTTCCAGGGCTGAAGGTAACTTGGGTAGGGGGATGAAATGGGCTGCTTTGGAAAAACGATCGACCACTGTGAGAATAACGGTGTTACCCTGGGACTTAGGGAGGCCTGTGACGAAATCGACCGCAATATGGGACCAGGGACGGCTGGGGATCTGAAGAGGGAGAAGATAACCCGAGCTTGGCTTATTTGAGGTCTTATTACGTGCACATACTTCGCAGGCCAATACGAAGGATCTTGTGTCCGCTCTCAATGTTGGCCACCAGAAGCGTTGGCGCAACACCGCCTGTGTGCGGGCAACCCCCGGGTGGCAGGTAAGCCGTGAGGTGTGGGCCCATTCTAATATCCTTGGACGCATTGGTGTGGGAACAAACAATTTCTTTCGATTACCTCTCCTAGGGTCCGGCTCCAAATCCTGGGCCCTTAACACCTCCGCCTCTAACCCTATTTCCATACTGGCCAGAATGCGGGAGGAGGGTAAAATTGTCGGAGACTCTCTCCTCGAGTCAGGGGACTGAAAAACGCGGGACAGGGCATCTGACTTCCCGTTCTTGGAGCCAGGGATATAAGTCAGGGTAAAATCAAACCTATTGAAAAACATGGACCATCTAGCCTGGCGAGGGTTTAACCTTCGGGCCGACCTGAGGTATTCCAAGTTCTTATGATCAGTCAGCACCACGAAAGGTAAACTAGCCCCTTCAAGGTGGTGTCTCCATTCCTCTAGGGCCATCTTAACGGCGAGCAGTTCCCTGTCCCCAATGCCGTAATTACGTTCGGCTGGGGACAACCTACGGGAAAAAAAAGCGCAGGGGTGCACTTTCCCATCTGCTTGCCCGTGCTGGGAGAGGACGGCACCGACGCCTACCTCTGAGGCGTCAACCTCTAACTGAAACTGTAACTTAGGATCTGGGTGGGCGAGGACGGGGGCGGTAGTAAAACAGGATTTTAGGTCACAAAAAGCCGCCTCTGCTGCCTCCGACCAACAGAACGGGAGCTTTGTGGAAGTTAGCGTCGTGAGGGGTGCAGCGACCCTGCTATAATTTCTAATGAAGCGTCGATAGAAATTAGCGAACCCCAAAAAACGTTGTAACTCCCTTCTACCCTTTAGCCTGGGCCACTGGGTCACCGCTTCCACCTTACTGGTGTCCATCCGCATCTCCCCGGCAGCCACCACAAACCCAAGAAAGGTGGTCTCCGAGACGTGGAACTCACATTTTTCTGCTTTGACGAAAAGGCGGTTCTCCAACAAACGTTGCAGCACTAAGCGTACGTGCTGCACGTGCTCCTCCAGGCTGTTGGAGAATATCAAAATGTCGTCCAGATAAGCGAAAACAAAACGATCAAGCATGTCCCGGAGGACATCATTTATCAATGATTGGAACACTCCCGGGGCATTACGGAGTCCAAAGGGCATGACCAAATATTCAAAATGGCCCTGGGGGGTGGAAAAAGCCGTCTTCCACTCATCCCCCTCCCGAACCCGGACCAAATGATAAGCGTTTCGAAGGTCCAACCTGGTGAAGATGCAAGAACCCTGCAGCAGGGTAAAAACGGAGTCCATGAGTGGCAGCGGGTAATTCCTTTTAACCGTGATTTGGTTTAAGGCACGGTAATCAATGCAGGGACGCAGTGACCCATCTTTCTTGTCCACAAAGAAAAACCCTGCCCCAACGGGGGAGGAGGACGGGCGGATCTGTCCCGATGCTAATGCCCCGGAGATGTAATCCTCCAGGGCCTTCCTCTCCGGCCGGGAGATGTTATAAATCCGGCGTCGAGGAAGTGAAGCACCGGGTAATAGGTCTATCGCACAGTCGTAAGGCCGATGCGGAGGAAGCACGGAGGCTTGGTCCTTTGAAAACACTAGTGAGAGGTCCCGATAAGAATCAGGCACTGCCGATAAATCCGGTGGTTCAATCTGGGGTGGCGGTAACGGGGGCAATTGGGCTGCCTGGAGGCAGTTGGTATGACATGATGGACTCCAGGACACCACCTTGGGAACCTCCCAGTCGATTCTTGGGTTGTGCCGTTTTAGCCAAGGAAGACCCAGCACAATAGCCGCCTCCGGGCAGTCCAAGACGTAGAAGCATGCCTTCTCCTGATGGTTTCCGGACAAGCGCAGTAGAACGGGGTCGGTGCGTTGTTCCACTTTGCCAATGGTACGCCCGTCCAGTGCAGTAATCTTAAGAGGCTTCTCGATAGTCCGGGTCCCAATTCCTAGTTCTGCAATCAATGAGCGGTCGATGAAACTCTCGTCCGCACCGCAGTCGACAAAGGCTGTGGTGTCATGAGTTCTTCCCCCCCAGGAAAGGGAGGCTGGCAGGATACAACGATGGGAGGACTCCCCAATGGCCTGGCTCACCATGACCTGCCTAACTAATGGTGAGCCCTCCCTTTTTACCGGGCGGACCGGGCATGACCGCGAGATGTGGCCTCCCTGGCCGCAATAGTAACACAGCGAATACTGGCGGCGTTGTGAGCGTTCCTCCTCCGACAACCCAGCACGTCCTATTTGCATAGGCTCTGACGTCGTCACAGGAGGGGTTGGCGTCGTTGTTGCGGGGAAACCCGGAAGCGAGCGTCGAAGACCAACCCCGGCGCCCCTCCATGAATCGCCCCGCCGCTGCTCCTGTTGTCTCTGTAGTTGGCCGTCGATCCGTATGGCCAACTCCACGAGCTCTTTGAGGGAACCTGGTTCATCTCGGATGGCCAACTCCTCCCTCATAACCACATTTAGGCCCTTCCGGAATATGTGCCGGAGGGCACTATCATTAAACATGCTCTCGGGGGCCAGGATTTGAAACTCCACGGCATATTTAGCGACGCTCCTGGACCCTTGCCTACAGGCTTCTAAACGATCAGCTGCCTCCCGGTCGCCCACCGGGTGATCGAAAATCCTGCACATCTCATTTGTAAACAGTTCGTAGGACGAGCATATGTGTGAGTCCTGATTCCATACCATGTTCGCCCACGCCAGGGCTTCACCGCGAAGACACCCGATCAGGTAAGCTATTTTGGATTCGTCAGAGGGGTATGAGCGGTATTCCAGTTGCAACACCAGCCGGCATTGAAATAGAAAATGACGGCATGCGCCCAGATCCCCACTGTAAGGGGCGGGAGGGGAAGCCTTGGGCAGGTGGTATGGCAATATCTGAGTTACCTCGGGAGCCACTGTGTAGGGCTGTGCCCCCGGAGAGGACGGCAAAGGCGTCTGTTGAGCCTGTAAGGCTCTTATTTGCTGCGCCATGTTTGACATCTCGGCACAGAGGTACTCCATCATTCTGGATTTCTGGTCCGTACCTCCTGTAGCTGGGTTGTTAGACGCTCCATCTGCGCCCGCGGGATCCATGCTTATTATGGCCGGATCGTACTGTTATGATCTTGTAAATGGCCCCAAAGCAGGCGAGATAGAAGTCCAGTTCTTTGTTCACCTTTATTGATACGTGCTCAATTCAACTATATACAGTTCGTGTCCTGGTGGTACTCCTGGCTGTTCCTTCTTCCTTTTACCAGTCTGTCTCTTGCCGTAGTTCAAGTCCAATCCTGTCGATGTCCTGGGTAGTTCTCCTCCAATCCGGGTCGATTATCCTTTGGTTTCACTTGGTAGTTCCTGGGCGAAAAAGGGGCAATGAATCAACATAGAACAATGGCCTGTACCAGGGGTTGCTTCAGCGAGCGAGCTGGGATTACGATCCGGCAGCTGGTTGGGTCTCCGGTGGCCTTATATCCTGGCAGAAACTTGATTGCCTCCACCTGGCGCCACTCCGCTCGTTGGAGCTGGGCCAGTGATTGGTCGGACTGGAACACCCCGCCACCAGTCACGTCTGAGGCCTGACAATACCCCCTGTCGAGACATAGGACTTCTCATGACTCACGCTAGGTAAGCTGAGGTATCAATTTGTGTTTGTTATTTTTTCCCTCAGCGCTCCCAAATTTCCCATTGCAAAGCAGATTATTTGTTTCTCCACGTTACGTTTCCAATGTGGAGCAGTGCTGCCGTCGTCAAAAACTTCAATTTGCGGATTTTTTATTTGTTTCTTTCTTTTTGTTTTTGTACCAATCTGCCGCTTATTGGCGATTTCAGAAATCTATTTCAAATTTCCAAATTCTTTTCCACCTTGATATTCTATTGACAGATCATATCTCGGTGGCCGGCCAATCAAAAACACAAAAAGACAGACCATCATCCAAGATCTCTCTCAGAATCAGGGGAATTTAGAGTGTTCATCCAGTGTAGCATCCATAATAATAACAATTTCGTTTTGTGGGAGTAAACAAGAGTACCCGGAGAAAACCCACAAATTCTCGAGGACACCAGGAATACTCCAAACCCCGGAAGGTCTGGATCCACCCCGCTTTCATTAGTAGATCTTAGAACCGTAAGCGACGCGCTAATCACTATTCTTTTAATTTGGGTCGTTTACCAATACATCAGTGGCCCGTACATTTTCATCACAGGTGTAAACCACTATCCCTAGTGGGGCTTCTTGGTTGTTCACCCCCTTTTGCTGCCCTATCAGCAATAATCATTTCAGAAGTAACTAGGTAATTAATGTATTAGATTCGCGTGCCACACATCTACAAATAGAAATTTGCTTTGAAGTTCAATTGCCGCCGTTCATCGCCCCAGTCAGTCCGCATGAGCGACTGCCATGCGAGTGGCTTCGATTAACTATCTGTTCGCCAATAATGCAATATTGGAAAAGTTTTGACACATTGAAACACAGACACCCCCACTCAAGTATTTTAACCGTTTGTATAAACATTTTACCTCCATGCTATGCATTAAGTTACACCCCCTGCTAATGCTATCTGTTTAGCCGTTTGTACGCAGAATTGACGTGGCAATAGTTTCACCTCTAAAGTTTGTTTCAGTAGTCGTCAATGTATCGTGCATTCCGGTCGAATTTTGCCCATTCCATTTTATTCCTAGACAACCATCTACTTAAAGCATTACCCAAAGGTTGATCTTTTTTAATTTGGAGATGCTATTTTCTGAACACAGACATAATGTCATCACTTGTTTCATATCATGAAAGGCCCCACTAGAATTTGGGCATTCAGAGCCAAATAAAGCCTATTTTACAAATTTACCTCAAATGTGTTTTAGATATGGGATTCCCATCCCCCAAATATTCCAGAATTCATGCGCCAATGCATTTTTGTCAAAACCCTAAGTGACAAACATAAATCGTTTTGAAACTCGGAGAATTGTTCTTTTCCCCCTTATCTGAGCTTGTTATTGCTAAACGTTATCACTGTTAAATTTAGGTGTATTGACCTCATAATTGCAATGCTGTAAGTCTTAAACTAAAGTTCTCTTAATGTGTATGTCCTTAAAGCAATATAAAGCAACGTCATTTGATTGTATCAATTGATCAATGCTTTTCCAATCCGTAATATCCTTATAGTCATCAATATGACCTGTGTCAAAGCATATTTTCTCCGCTCAGAACAAATTGGGAATGTAAATGTTCTTCTGTGCACGTAAAAAACACCACATCTCCTACAGTTTGAGGGAAAATATGCCTATCCTAAATCAATTATTTTGCCTACCCCAGCCAGGTAGCATTTACCTAATAATTTGGACGAATGCTATGAGTTCTCTCATGCCATTTCTGCATTGTTAATTTCATGTCTGATATCATCAACAACCAAATAACTAAATACCCAAGATATAATTTGCACAATCATCTCATATGATGTTTACTTAAGAGAAGAGCTACCCCTAAAGCTCTACATTACCACAATAAAAATCTACAATAATCAAATTAGAGAAATTAACCCTTTACCAGGCATTTCCTAATTAAAATTTTCAATCTTTGATAATGGACCCACAAATTGTCACCAATATGCCATAATATTGTAAATTTTCTCATCCTCGTTTTCTTTAACCAGCCAACCTCCTATGTTAAAGTATTTTGAACAATACAAACATTCAAAAACAGTATTAATATTCTTTTATCCTCCAAAAGCTAATTTTCTTCAATTAAGAGCCCTTTGAAATCCACAATTTGGTCAAAAATGGCTAGATTGTACCATTCCCAACTCCAAAGCTTTTACCAAATCAACCTTTACCAAAAAGATTTTCTATCATCTTAAAATATATTTCTGTTTAAAGCCTGTTAAATGAATGCGAAAATAATCGCATAGTCCTGCATTACTTGCAGACCATGTTTTGCTCTTATTATGAAATGCTCAAACGGAAGCAGGCCCTTATCCGCTACCTGCGACCTAGATGCTCGCTGCGAAAGCAGCATTCTTATCTATTTGTTTAGATTTTTTATTCCTCCCCAGCGAGGTCCCAAATCAATTGAATTGTTGTCTCTTTTCTTTTTTTCCTGTGAATAACACATCTTAGAGAAGACTATCATTAATAAGCAAAATTAATCCCTCATCCGATATCCAACTATATCACTACATTTTGCCAAGACGCCATAATCAAAAATATGTTGCAAGCACAACCATATCATAGCAAACGCCAAGCTTGCTTCAGTACCCCCAAGGTCAATTATTGTAATGTCTTTACGGAAGGGGCCCAAAAAATATTTTAGTCGCTTGTACAGCCGCGCGCATATTGAATGCCTGACACCCTTCTTTGTAATTATCAATAACTGCAGGCGGACATCTTATTCAATTATTGACATTTAATTAAATAGATTGGATCACAGATAAGAACCTTAAGGGAGGAGATCTTCAAAAGTATCCTCTCGAACAGTATTTTGCGTAGGGCTTTAAGGCATTTGGGATAAAACAATCACGCCTTCATTTGACCTAACAATCATATAACAATTACATAAAGAAGCCCAAAGTGCGTCACGAGTGTTATGGACGTGGCAGAAACAACATCTTTGTTATGGAAATGGCAGATATCCCGAGTCCTTGCCCGATCAACAACCCTCACAGCCCGATACTGAGTGAGATGTAACGTCAACAATCCTTGGAGAAGTCCATTTGAGAGTGGACTAGGCGACAGTGTATGACCTCGAGCCGAACAATAGAAAGACTTTTAATGATTTAACAAAGAAACAAATTACTACACATATGTATAATAGTAATACAGAATAAACCCAATATTCCCCCGTTTTTATAATATGTATGTTATAAATCATTTCTTAGTAATCACGAAATGGTAATGTCGGGTGACTGTGATTTTTCCCGCCTACTCCTTACTCCCATGGCTGGTCTGAAAGAGAAAGAACATAATCATATTCGTCCAATTGGTCCTCGGAATTACCGTACTCCTGGACCTCACTGATTTCCCCGGTATGTTTCAAAAGCAGAGATATAATTAGTGTAATTTAGAATTTGTAGGGGCAATTGCAGTAGTTATAAGTCGGCTTAGCAAGGAGCGCAAACAGGGAATAAGACAACACCCATACAATGTCAAGGTAGTAGCATATATGGCTACAGAAAACAACAGATTGGGCCAAATCCTTACATTTTCCAAAGGTCTTATACCCCCAGTCTGAAGCGGACAATTCTACTCCAGACTGCTTTTGCATATTGCGGTTTTAGGGTCTGCAGGCCACTAATGGCTCTGATTAGGGACCCATCGGGTGACGTGTTGTTCGGTATGAAGGTGCAACATTGTTTTCCAAACATTTTGCACACACGCCCCATTGCTCCGTAAGGAGCATCTCCACCGCTATGCGATCCTGGAACGCCAACAGACTGGTAGCTGCCCGTCACTCTTTTATGGCCACGAATCCCTGTTCAGTATAATTTCCAAGGTTTTGGACATTGTAATGCAGGTAATTTATCTCATCCACATTTTTGTTTTTGGACTCACATCCTGCGGCAATCTCATTAGCCAGCTTATACTCATCTGGGACGCCCCGGGGGATGCCAATCGCATCAATGTATGTTGAATCTCCTTCCCTCCATGTCGCTCGACGATGTCGGGAGGGACCCTTCACCACACCAGAATTCTGAGCAGCCAATTGTATCTCCTCCACTGTAGATGGAAAAACAGACACCGGTAAGAGCAGTGAGACCAAAGTACCTAGTCCTGCCGTGTTTCGGCAGGAGTCGTATAATTTATCCACCACACCACCACCATAGGCCAGAACGTGGTATCAGGGGTGTAGTTTGTTTTAGAACGCCGGTACACCACGTCTCATTTATCGCCCCCAGCTTCAGACCATGCCCTGTAAGGTTTAAGCAGGTAAAATGATTAAACAGTGGAAAAATGGACTTCCTATTTACTGCGTAACAGGATAGACACTGTTTCAATATTTTTCTGTACAAGTAGGACACGTTTTTCATTTGTAAAAACACTTTTCCCCAAAAGAATGGTGATTGAGGGAGTTGTTAGATCCGATCGTATTTTCCCTTGTCTGGCAGTTTGTTCTTATCCTTTGTATAATGGTTTAGTCTCAATTGAAACCATACGGAGACGTCAAACCCAATATAAAAGAGTTCCCTATAGTTTTATGGTATTGCTTGCTGAGCAATAATCTTTTCAATCAATATTGGTGTTTCCCGTATCTTACCCGTCCCCTCAATGTTTCAATTGAGACCACCCTTTTACCAAAGTAGCTTAGAACAAACTACCAGACAAGGGAAAATACGATCGGATCTAACAACTCTCTCAATCACCATTCTTTTGGGTAATTACAAGTAATTGATAATTACAAAGAAGGGTAATTATTAATGAACCTATCATTGCCGAACATTAGAAAGACTTTTAATGATTTAACAAAGAAATGAATTACTACACATATATCTATAATAGTAATAGTAAATTATAGTACTTTTAATAATTTCATGTCTGAAAATAAGTTTATTTTTTATGTCTTTTAGGATTTTTAAATTGGAAAAAATGTAGGCCGGCCTGTCAGCCCTCAGAAGAGTAAAACCACTTACGGTGCTTAGTCCATTTATGTTTGGACTGGCGAACTAATCGGATTAACCCTCATTTTGGCACACCCAAATAACTTAGTGGCTAAGGAGGGGAAATAGACTACATTCCTTTAACTCAGCAGTTCACAACTAAACTCTTCTCCATCTTTACACGTTTTCATTCCTATTTTGTGGATTTCGACACAACTTGTGTAAAATCTTAACAGGACCTCTCATGATCATCTGTCGGAACGATGTTGTAAACTAGGCCCAGATGAACAACAGTAAAAAATATCTGAATAAAACAAACATTAGTCTTCACCAGTGTTCTTCCATTCACTCTTGTTTTGTCTGTGCATTAATTTTTTAAAAAAAGTAAAACAATGCATTAATATCTATATGCATCTGTCTGACAGATTCAGGATTTAGCAATCCGTTGTATCCAGAAGAACATAAAGAAGAACTATGGAGTCAAAGATTGGCCGTGGTGGAAGCTTTTCACTACTGTCAGACCTCTAATTGAAGTGCAACTCACTGAAGAACAAATCCGGGGCAAGGATGTAAGCATAAAACAATTTTGCATTTCATTTTGACTTTTACTCCAATCAGAATTAGTGATTCAATTTTAAGAAAGAAATCACTATCTTAATAACTTAATAAATGGCCAACTGGTAATGTCGATGCAAATAATCATTTGCTTTTAACACAATTGACTTTGCCAGGAAGAGATCAGCCAGTTAAAGCAGAAACTGGAGAAAATCGAGAAAGAAAGGAATGAACTGAGACTCAACAGTGACCGTCTAGAGAGCAGGGTAAACTTGCACCAACACAAAATGTCTTGTTTTGCTAACCATGTAAGCTAATGCTATGGTGATACTATAAGTTCAATGAATATCGCAATGTATTTGTATTATTGGTGAAAGTGTATACATGACTTTTACTCAAACATACAATGAGTGTCAAGTCAGCAGACGTGTGTTCATTTTTTTGTGATGTAAAAAAAACTCACAAAAGGATGTAGCCAAAAATATTGTTACATTATTTTGACCTCCAACTTCGGCTACTTTAAAAATCTTAAGAGATGGGGTAGTTCAAAATGAACAACTGCGATAATAATATCGTTGCCTAGCTTTGAAAACCCTCATCTGGTAGTCGCTGTTCTGAATTGATTATTATTTAATTTATTATGTATTTAGCTCATTGCAATGTTCTGGTTGATTTTTCTGCCTTTTTATTATTATTTATTTATTTTATTTTTTATTTATAGCAAGCGCCTGAAGGGTTTTCTATCAGTAACTGACACAGCCAATTGTCCAGTGTTTGCCGCCTTTTGTGCAATGAACGAGATTTGTGAAGGTTTATTTATTAGATTGATGACAATACACGTGAAAATCACAGAGTTGATGGGTGTGTCTGTTTGTATTTGTGTGTGATTGTGAGCAGATCACAGAGTTATCATCAGAGTTGACTGATGAGCGGAATACTGGGGAGTCTGCATCCCAGCTGCTCGAGAGTGAAACATCTGAGAGACTCTGTCTGGAAAAAAACATGAAGGACCTGCAGGTAAACAGGCACAGAAAAATATAGATCAGTTTGTAAGACGCAGTGAACAGTTCAGCGATAAAGTAAAAACCTGCTTCTCATTTCTTTTTTTTGCCTTGGTTCCTTATTTTACATGGGATATTCCACGTAAAAGTAATTATCAGGCACACAATCCATGTAAATCGCAACACATTACAATTAAATGGTACATTTATTTATTAAAGGAATAGACTAAACTAATAAAAATACCTGTGTCTGTGTGAAAAAAAGTATTTCCTTTGGTTGGCCACTCAGCAACAACTGCTACGAAATTCTTTTAGAATGTCAAATAGTACATGCTTGGATCTCTATTTTGAATAATTGTTCTAGATAATATTCTGGAATAAACGAGGGTTGAAGGCATGTGATTATTTTTTAGATTTTACATTGTGTAGCTTGGGGTTTCCTTCAGATCTAGAGATTAATGTTTCCCCATTCAGGCTTTTCATAACTTGAATATTTCAGATGTAGAGACATCCGTAAGTAGAAATAGCACTGTATGCCAAGTCATCTTTCAATAATATTCAATTATTTCAAGGCGACCATGCAAACTGGTCAGAGGAGGGCCAGTGTCTAGGCTAGAACTTTTGATTTCGGAAATGAAGAGTCGCACTAAGCGCAATAACGGAGTCAGTACTTTTGTGCAAAGTTGCTTTTTAGTAAAAGATGCTATTGATATGTTCTTAAATTGAGTGTCTTAATCTGAATTTATCTAGATTGCTGTAAATACTAATTTAGATACTCCAAACAAAGCACACAAATTGCGTGGCCGGTCGAATCGCCTAAAGACGTTTGGGTTAGGGTAAAAGTGGGGATGTTTCGATTGGATGTTTTCATTATTTCTTTAATTGAATAACAAATTAAACTCTTTAGCATGTCACACACACACCCAGTATACGAGAAATTACGATTATAATTCCACCCGGACAGGACTTCCCAGAACCGCCACACACATAGTCTGCCTTGTTGCTGCCCCTTGAACCGAGCTAAAATGTAACATCCATGAAGGGGAGGAAGAAGCTGGACTGTGGGGGCGCATATGAGCCGCTCTTAAAGGAACAGCGACAAGGCAGACCATATGTGTGTTGCGGTTCTGGCCAGTCGTCTCCAGGTGGAATCATCCGATTCAAATTGTCACAAATGTCAGTGTAGTGACAACCCTCCACGTCCAACAAACATGGGATTTTGGACAACGCCGACGACGAGCCAGATTAAATATCCTAACGGGCCGTATATGGCCGAGGTTGACAAACTTGTACACACACGATCTGGGGGCGGGGCGAGCGCGCGAATCCCGCGGTGGCGAAACCTCCGCCGCCCAAACGTCTGAACGCCCAAACCTCCGGTGGCTAACTATCCGGGTGGCCAAACCTCCGGGCGGCGGGCTGTCCGGCGCCCAAACGTCAGTCGCCCAAACGACTTTCGTGGGAATCAGCATTATATCCATAAATTGTGTAAATAAACTTTGGGGGTAAAAAAAATGTTTCACCCCACAAAGTCCGGACATGAACAGAAAAACACGGTTAGGCTGAACTTGAACAGAGTTTGGCGAAAAAGGCCATTCTTGTCATGACCGGTCGGTCTCAAGTAGATTTAGCTCTATTATAACACCAAAATAGTGGTGTCACCTAATAGTGTTCACTTTTTAGTTCTATTAAATGAAACTTACAGCATTCCCAGTACTACCATTATTTTACATATGCCCACATCCTCATTGTAATCTTTTGATTTCACGTAATGATTAGGCCCAGTTTGACAGCATGAAGAAAGAGATGGAATCTATGGAGATGGAAGTGATGGAGGCTCGTCTCATCAGAGCCTCTGAACTCAATGGAGAATTGGATGATGGTGACTCTGGTAAGACTTCCTGCAGAAGTGCAAACATCAGGAATGAACTGCTTCTTCCATAAAAATGTTATTATCTTAATTAATTATAATGCTTGGCCATGTACAGCTCCAAATTACTGTATTTTCACACCTATATGGCGCACTTAAAAGTATAAAACTTCTCTAAACTGGACGTTGCTCCCAATCAATCGGTGTGCGCCTTGTGTGTGCACTAAATTCAACATTTTGTATGACCCTAACAGTCTGAATAGTTAGCGGGGACGTTCATGTCCTGCTGGTTAAGTGAGCAGACCCTAAAAATATCCCACCGGCGTACTCCAAGCATTATGATAAATCCATTCAAAACATTCCAGACGACTATTGAGGCAGTTGACTTATTTGTGCTCGTAGCGATGTTAAAACTCAGAGTCCCAATTGTCAAAGAAATAACACCTTATCTAGGGGAAAGGGCTGAATGACAAAAGGATGTGGGTGTGGAAGCTTGGAAGATGGACTCATGCCATAGATCGAACACGAAAGCGCAGACGAGAGAACAGTAACACAATGCGCCGTAAGGGACTCAAATCTGCTAGAGAGCATTTGGATGATCCAGAAGAGGACTGGGAAAATGTGTTCTGGTCAGATGATTGACTTTTTGATAGAGACACAGGTTTGGAGTAGAAAGAATACTGAATTGCATCTGAAGAACACCACCACTGTGAAACATGAGGGTGGAAACATGCTTTGGGGCTGTTTTTCTGCAAAGGGCCAAATACAACTGATCTGTGTAGAGGAAAGAATGAATAGTGCCATGTATCGAGAGATTTTGAGTGAAAATCTCCTTCCATCAGCAAGGACATTGAAGATGAAACGTGGCTGGGTAGTTCAGCATGAAAACGATCCCAAACACACGGTACTGGGGTGGCCTAGCCAGTCTCCAGATCTCAACCCCGTAAAAAATATGTGGAGGGAGTTGAAAGTCCGTGTTGCCCAACGACAGCCCCAAAACATCACTGCTCTAGAGGAGATCTGCATCGAGGAATGGGCCAAAATACCAGCAACAGTGAGTGAAAAGCTTGTGAAGAGTTTCAGAAAACGTTTGGCCTCTGTTATTGCCAGCAAAGGGTACATAACAAAGTATTGAGATGAACTTTTGGTATAGACCAAATAATTATTTTCCACCATGATATCTCTAAAAATAAAACAATGATTTTCTGGTGTTTTTTCCATATTCTCTCTCATGGTTGAGGTTTATTCATGTTGACACTCACTGGCCCCTAATCTTTTCAAGTAGGATAACCTGCACAATTGGTGGTTGACTTAATACTTATCTGCCCCACTGTACATGCAGCAACAAGTCCAAACTTGGAATTTAAGGTGTGAATGAAAAAAGGGGCTGCGCTGCAGAATGGGGATTATTTGAACACAGAGGGAAAAGCAAATTAGTGGAAAAACTACATTTAGGCGGGCTGCAACCATAATCCTTTGACTATCACAGTTAATGTAGACAAGACATGGCCGCGATAAACGAAAAAGATCATCCTTATTATAACTACCACAATACATATTTTCGTGCATATACAGAAAGTACAATTATATATATATATATATATATATATATATATATATATATATATATATATATATATATATATATATATATATATATATATATATATATATATATATATATATATATATATATATATATATATATATATATATATATATATATATATATATATATATATATATATATATATATATATATATATATATATATATATATATATATATATATATATATATATATATATATATATATATATATATATATATATATATATATATATATATATATATATATATATATATATATATATATATATATATATATATATATATATATATATATATATATATATATATATATATATATATATATATATATATATATATATATATATATATATATATATATATATATGTATATATCTATATAATGTGATTAGACCGTACATAAGCACAAAATCCGAATTTAGCCCTCATCCTGACTACGAATTGCTTGAGAACAAATAAGATAATAATAATAATAAAAAACAAATAAGAACGAACAGAGCTACTGCCACCGGCTGCCACCTGACAGTGCCACCTTGGAAAAAAAAACAAGTTAAAGTAGGAGTGCACAACACTTGTTAATATCCTTCCTCAAAATAAGCGCAAAATGGATCGCAATTTGGATGAAACTTCCAGACATTGGCAGAACTCTTACCGTATTTAATCGCATACAAGCCACATGCACGTATAAGCCGCACTCTGAAAATTGCCTAGACATATTTGAATTTTACAATTAATTGCGTATAAGCCGCCGCCTGATTCCCAATTTTCACTTCCAGATCAATGGATTTATTGGGGAGTACAAATGTGTTACTTTGAAGAGAAAATCTTAAGAAAATTCATCACACGTGCTATTTCTGAGATACTGTATGAATCAAAATAACATTGTTAGGGTCAATATCATAAACTAATATGCTTGCCTTTGTAAATACAAAATATCAAATTATTCTATTTGAAAAAAGAAATGTCTATGTGGATGAGAACCTGATGCTTTTTCTATATTGCTTTAATGTCAAATATCTCAATTATTTCAATGGTTCATATTACTCCAATAGTTGTCACTTTCGAACAAGAAATACAACGGGGAAAAAAAACAATGCTAGAGAGTGGGCTTCGCGTTGCAATGTTCTTTGATAGCACTGGGACACCAGCTACAAAGATACTCTCAGAGAATGAGACGGAGGCACCTAGATGATTCTTCAGCTTCTTTTATATCAAATCCAAGTAATTGACAATGTAGAGCATTCTTCTTTGACAACACATTCTAGTCAACTTTGATGAACACAATCAAACTCTACTAGAGACGTTCGCGGTGCTCTCTACTTAAGACTTCAACTCAAACTACAAATAGGACCCCAAGCTGTCCGCATAGGTGCCTGGACAAAAAGGATATAATATGCCTTTTAATGAAAATAACGGAAAACAGGAAATTTATAACAATCAAAGTGGAATTTTGTTTCATTTCAAAATCAAGGTTTCTCGCATTTTGCCAGGATGGGTCTAGGTTTGGACAGCAGTGCACTAGTAAGATGGCTGCCCGGAACCTATGTAAGATGGCTGTGCCCCGAGCGAACAGTGACAGGAACGTTTTATGCAAGACACGTACGTTTTTTTGGTTGGATTCCATTCATAGACGACAAAATTAATTTTGTTTAGCATATTATCTGTTGATCATTTCTCTATTTTGAAATAAAAGAAAGTATCGGCCGCAAAGGTGCCATTTTGACGTTACATCGTCGCGGCGCCGTCAATTTGCAGTGTTTTGCATGGCGTGTTTTTATGCGCATATTAGCCGTACCCTCGATTGAGTCATTATTTTTTGTCCGACAAAAATGGCTTATATTGGATTGGATTGGATTGGATAACTTTATTCATCCCGTAATCGGGAAATTTCTTTGTTGCAATAGGAAGAGGGTGAGGATGCAGGAATAGGAAAGGCATTATACACAAATGGGTACTTAATAGTAAGTTAATAAATAAATACATGAATAAATATATAAATAGGTAACTGTGTTGGTGAGATATATATATACATACACATACATATATATACAAGCACATCTACACTGTATCCGAAATTCGGGAGGTCCTAACCCACAGCCTTTTTTGAGTTAAAGAGCCTGACGGCTGATGGGAGGAAGGATCTGCGGAAGCGCTCCTTCCTGCAGTGAGGGTACCGCAGTCTACTGCTAAAGGAGCTTCGAAGGGACTCCACCGACTCGTGCAGGGGGTGGGAGGTGCTGTCCATGATGGACCTCATCCTGGTCAGCATCCTCCGCTCTCCCACTTCCTCCACAGAGTCCAAAGGACAGCCCAGAACAGAGCTGGCCCTCCTGATCAGCTTGTTCAGCCTTTTCCTGTCCCTCTCCGTGCTCCCACTTCCCCAACAGACCACTGCATAAAACACAGTAGATGCCACCACAGTGTCATAGAAGGTCCTCAACAGTGACCTGCACACACCAAAGGACCGTAGGCTCCTCAACAGGTAGAGGCGGCTCTGGCCCCTTCTGTACAGGGCATCTATGTTTGTGGACCAGTCTAGTTTGCTGTTGAGGTGAACACCCAGGTACTTCAAGTTCTCCACGATTTCAATGTCTTTACCCTGGATGTTCACCTGAGTGGTCTGTTGAGGTGTCCTCCGAAAGTCAACGACCATTTCCTTTGTCTTACTGGTGTTGATGTGCAGGTGGTTTTGCCTACACCAGTCGACAAAGGCTGTGATGACTCCCCTGTACTCCAGGTCGTTCCCGTCAGTCACTCGTCCAACAATGGCGGTGTCATCGGAGAATTTCTGGAGGTGGCAGGTGTCTGTATTATGTTTAAAGTCTGACGTGTAGAGGGAGAAGAGGAGTGGGGAAAGCACTGTGCCTTGTGGGGCCCCCGTGCTGCAAGTTACCACATCAGACGTACAGTCCTGGAGTCTCACATATTGTGGTCTGTTGGTGAGGAAGTCGATGATCCATGCAGCTAGGTGGTTCCTTACTCCAGCCACCTCCAGTTTCCCTCTCAGAAGGACCGGCTGAATGGTGTTCAATGCGCTGGAGAGGTCAAAAAACATCATTCTCACCGTGCTTCCCGAGTTCTCCAGGTGTGAAAGAGACCTGTGCATCAGGTAGGTGGTAGCATCTTCCACACCAATGCCTGGACGATAGGCGAACTGCAGAGGGTCCAGCTCTGCATTCATCAGGGGGCTCAGGTGGTTGAGGATGATCCTCTCCAGTGTCTTGATCAGGTGAGAGGTTAGTGCTACCGGCCTGAAGTGGTTTGGCTTCCTGGGGTTCGCAGTCTTTGGGACTGGGACCACGCAGGAAGTTTTCCACAAGGTTGGGACCTTCTGCAGACTGAGGCTGAGGTTGAAAATATGCAGAATCACTGTGCCAAGCTGATCCGCACACTCTCTCAGTAGTCTGGAGCTGAGGCCGTCCGGACCGGTAGCCTTCCTTGCCTCGATCTTCTTTAGTTGTTTTGTCACCTGATCGACAGTGATGCAGAGACCGGTGGAAGAGGGGGAGGAAGAGGGGGAGGAAGAGGAGAACGAGGGGGTAGAGTTGCTTCTGGTCTGGGGGGTCAGGGGAGCAGGGGCAGGGCTGAATCTGTTAAAGAACTGATTCAGTTCGTTGGCCCACTCCCCGTCTCCGGACTTCGGGCCTCTCCCACTGTTGCCTCCATGGCCCGAGATGGTCCTCAAGCTCCTCCAGACCTCTTTGGTGTTGCCTCTTTGGAGTTGCTTCTCTAGCCTCCTCCTGTAGCTGGTCTTTCCCCTCCTTATCTCTCTCTTCAGCTCCTTCTGGACCGTTTTGAGACTCTCCTTCTCCCCAGACCTAAAAGCCCTCTTCTTCTTGTTCAGGAGGGCCCTTAGATCCCTGGTGACCCACGGCTTATTGTTGGAGTAACAACGGACCTTCTTGGAGGGTACGATGTTCTCCACACAGAAGTTGATGTAATCTGTGATGCAGTGGGTCAAGCTGTCGATGTCTTCCCCATGTGGTTTGCACAGCACCTCCCAGTCGGTTGTCTCAAAACAGTCCCTCAGTACCATGCTGGTCTCCTCGGTCCATCTTTGTATGATCCTCGTGGTAGGTTTTATTTTCCTCACCATAGGGATGTAGGTGGGGATCAGATGGACCAGGTTGTGGTCTGAGCGGCCCAGTGGGGGAAGGGGGGCTGAGCTGTATGCCTCCTTTGTGTTGGCATACAGCAGGTCCAGAGTTTTTTGTTCCCTGGTGCAGCACTTCACATACTGAGTGAAGGTGGGGAGAGTCGAAGTCAAGGGAGCA
>NC_135515.1:14237856-14240356 GCF_051989575.1 Stigmatopora nigra
GAGAGAGAGAGCGCGAGAGAGAGAGACAGCGAGAGAGAGAGACAGCGAGAGAGAGAGACAGCGAGAGAGAGAGAGAGAGAGAGAGAGAGAGAGACAGCGAGAGAGAGAGAGAGACAGTGAGAGAGAGAGAGAGACAGCGAGAGAGAGAGAGAGAGAGAGAGCGAGAGAGAGAGAGCGCGCGAGAGAGAGAGAGCGCGAGAGAGAGAGAGAGTGCGAGAGAGAGAGAGCGCGAGAGAGAGAGAGTGCGAGAGAGAGAGAGCGCGAGAGAGAGAGCGTGCGAGAGAGAGAGAGCGCGAGAGAGAGAGAGCGCAAGAGAGAGAGAGCGCGAGAGAGAGAGAGCGCGCGAGAGAGAGATCGCGCGAGAGAGAGAGCGCGCGAGAGAGAGAGTGCGCGAGAGAGAGAGCGTGCGAGAGAGAGAGCGCGCGAGAGAGAGAGCGCGCGAGAGAGAGAGCGCGCGAGAGAGAGAGTGCGCGAGAGTGAGAGCGTGCGAGAGAGAGAGCGCGCGAGAGAGAGAGCGCGAGAGAGAGAGCGCGAGAGAGAGAGCGCGAGAGAGAGAGCGCGAGAGAGAGAGCGAGAGAGAGAGTGCGAGAGAGAGAGCGCGAGAGAGAGAGTGCGAGAGAGAGAGAGAGCGAGAGAGAGAGAGAGAGACATACACACACACACACACATATATATATACATATATATACATGTATATACAGGTGTACAGGTGTACACCGTATGTGCGTCTGTGTATGTGGGATCTCTATATTTGGGTTTCTGCAGATCAGTGATCTTCAGGCCGATAATGAAGAATTTCAACGAAGTATTCAGCAGCTAAAAAAGAAAGTGCAGAGACTCACAGCAGAATTGCAGGACACTAAATTGCACCTGGAGAACCAGCAGAGCCGGAACCATGACCTGGAAAAAAAGCAGAGGAAGTTAGTACAATATTGCTTACACTCTACAAGTTGAATTTTCACCTAATTTCAATCTTTTTTTATCGACAGTTAATTTAAATATCAACAAAAATGCAATTTGTTCTGTTTCTTTGTGTGATACATTACATCATGTTTGTTTTTAGGTTTGACAGTGATCTCAGTGTGGCCCAGGATGAGGCGCAGAGGGAAAAGACATTAAGAGAGAAACTGTCCAGAGAGAAGGACCTGCTCAGTGGAGAGGCCTTCAGTCTCAGACAACAAGTTGAGGTAATTTACCGTATTTTCACAACTATACGGCGCATCATATTTTTGCCCGCAGTCTATGCTCAGTGCTATTTCTGTATTTTACACACAAAAGACGCACATATATATATATATATATATATATATATATATATATATATATATATATATATATATATATATATATATATATATATATATATATATATATATATATATATATATATATATATATATATATATATATATATATATATATATATATATATATATATATATATATATATATATATATATATATATATATATATATATATATATATATATATATATATATATATATATATATATATATATATATATATATATATATATATATATATATATATATATATATATATATATATATATATATATATACATATACATATACATATACATATACATATACATATACATATACATATACATATACATATACATATACATATACATATACATATACATATACATATACATATACATATACATATACATATACATATACATATACATATACATATACATATACATATACATATATATATTTATATTTATATATATATATAATTTTTTTTTTTATATTTGGAAGCATTTTTGAAGGGGAATCCCTACTTCGCGGAAATTCACTTATCGCGGGTGGTCCCGGTCCCCATTAACCGCGATGCTTCTAGAGCTAGGTTCATCCTCAACCTGTTCATTTCCTAAAGAAATTAGCGCTTTATTGACTCTTTTTAATCTTTAGGACAAGGACCTTCAAGTGTGTGCTATCAATTTTAAATTGGACCAGTTGGAAGTCGAACTACAGGATCTCAATTCCCAAGAGTCCAAAGATGAATCATCACTCGCTAAGGTCTTTTTACCTTGAACCGTGTGCACTGCAATATGCAGATAATGTGTCTTTATTATATCTTATTTCATAGCTTTATATAATTTTGAAAAAGCCTGTTCTGTATTCAACAATATCACCAAAGTTTCGTTTTATTTGCTCTAATTAATATTTTGGGTGCTCAGGTCAGAAAGCAGCTTCGTGACATGGAGGCAAAGGTGAAGGACCAGGAAGAAGAGCTTGATGAGCAGGCAGGAACCATCCAAATGTTGGAGCAGGTGCAAATGAAAAATCTAGTACTATACTTCATTGCAACCCTAACGAGAATCTCTTTTTTGACCCATTTCCTGACATTTTCATAGCAGAATTCCACACTTTTGCTCTTCTCTCTCTCGTCTTTTGCCATAAGAAATATAAAATTAGTTGGTTTAATCAGAAATTTCAGATCTTCACAATGATCCTAATATCC